>NC_081824.1:135743432-135925932 GCF_030867095.1 Alligator mississippiensis | reverse complement strand
CACATATATACATACATATATATATATATACACACACACACACACACACACACACACACACACACAGTTCCCATTTTGCATTAAATAGGAGTGAAACCATACAATATATACAATTAGCACAAATGCAACTTTCATATTTACTATATGAAGCAGATCAAGAACTTACATCTTCATTTGTTGTTTGATTGGAGCTGATCAAATATGTGTGAAAACCTGAGAGACCAACAATGGACCAAACAGAGAAAAAGCATACCACAGCTTCCAGCACAGTGAGTAAAAGTCAAGGAAGTATAAACAAACACAAAATTTGCATGCAATCTAGTAATTATGAGCACTCACCTAGTCCTTTGGATCTGTGAAGTTCTGCACTTTGATCTATGCAACACTCACAACACCCATATTATGCAGGAATTTTGACTGTGAAAAACAGAGGCACAGGCCACGACCATGAATTGCCCAAGGCCATTTGCTAAATCAGTGGCAAAGACAAAACCATAACTATTGTTTGTACTAGTTTATAACTAGTACTGATAGATGCTGCAGCAATACAAATTAGATCTCAGGAGATTTCCTGTTGCCAGTCATGTGTGCTAGGAGATCAGACTTTCTTTTCTTCTGTCCCTGAAGTCAAGATACTGACCAAGGGTCCCACATTTTTATGATCAGACCAAAAGTAGTAAAAAAAACAAAAACAAAAAATCCACTTGCTCTCCTTTACCAGCCTGCCAAATAAATGATGAAGATGATGGAATATACTTTACTGTTCCATCTGAGACCTGAAACACCCCAAATAAAGCAACTGTGGAATGTGCAGGGCTTGTTTACAGTGTTTAATCTTTTCAAATTTTCCGATTGTAAAGCATGTAGCTGAAAAGCACCAAATGTATTGATTCTATTATGATAAACACAAGGTTATCACTCAATCATGCCTCAACACTATTTTTAAAGATGATATTAGTCATTTTCTTTTTCTGTAGTTCTGAAATGCCTTCTTTCTTTCCCAGAGATGACCACCAGACAAAATGATGAGTGATTAGCTTTTCCTAAGACATTTATGTCACCATGAAATTAGTCAGCTGATAGGGTGCTGTAAGTACACAGCATATTACAACATGCCTTTGACTATGCCTAAATTACATTATCTCAATTAAGATGCCACATTTTGCTCCTAAAGAAAGCAACCATTACAGCCAGGCTTTCTCTTGATAGTGTATTTACATATTTGACATGCTATAGCTAAGCACTTAAAACTCTTACTTTCTGTTAATATATTATCTGGGATAGGCTAATAGGAGGATTTAGCCAGGAAATATAAACCAAGAGGAGAAAAGGCTCTGGCTTCTACAAAAAAGTATGATAAATCAATAAAGCATGTGACGCTTGGGGAGGGGGGGAAGAAAAGGATAAAAATTATTCTGTACACAAGCATTAATTAAAACCAGTTTCCAAGACAACATTTCTCAAAATATTTAAGAACAAGGACATTTTAGGTTTCAGCATGCACAACTTGTAACCTCATTTATTAACCTCTTAAATGTACACAATTCCCTTCACACTATGAAAAGACCAAACTCTAAAAATGAAATATTATGGATGACCTGATCCGTTAAAAATTAAAACAAAATCCAAATGTATGCAAGGCAAAGGGTCATAAAACAGTTTTGCACTTTAGCACTGCTATGCTCCAATGAATGGGGGCCATCCATCTAATCTGTTATTATTCTGTTGTTGCCAAAAAGTAACTACAACTCTTTTTGGCCCCGTCACTTAATTTTGCTCAAATACAGTATAGTATAAATGGCAAAAATATTCATACTCAAGCAGAAATGGAAGATGAGCCAACAATTTATTAGTTTTTTCTGAGAATATAAATACTTATCAGTGTGTAAAGAAAAGTTTTGCTCAGGATATATGCAAATCAACTTGAAACATTCCCCTTCAGCAACAGAATTCATAGATTCATAGATGTTAGGGTCGGAAGGGACCTCAATAGATCATCGAGTCCGACCCCCTGCATAAGCAGGAAAGAGTGCTGGGTCTAGATGACCCCAGCTAGATACTCATCTAACCTCCTCTTGAAGACCCCCAGGGTAGGGGAGAGCACCACCTCCCTTGGGAGCCCGTTCCAGACCTTGGCCACTCGAACTGTGAAGAAGTTCTTCCTAATGTCCAATCTAAATCTGCTCTCTGCTAGCTTGTGGCCAGTGTTTCTTGTAATCCCCGGGGGCGCCTTGGTGAATAAACTCACCAATTCCCTTCTGTGCCCCCGTGATGAACTTATAGGCAGCCACAAGGTCGCCTCTTGCGGAGGCTGAAAAGGTCCAGGTGCCCCAGTCTCTCCTCGTAGGGCTTGGTCTGCAGGCCCTTAACCATACGAGTGGCCCTTCTCTGGACCCTCTCCAGGTTATCTGCATCCTTCTTGAAGTGTGGCGCCCAGAATTGCACACAGTACTCCAACTGCAGTCTGACCAGCGCCCGATAGAGGGGAAGTATCACCTCCTTGGACCTATTCGTCATGCATCTGCTGATGCACGATAAAGTGCCATTGGCTTTTTTGATGGCTTTGTCACACTGCTGACTCATGTTCATCTTGGAGTCTACTAGGACTCCAAGATCCCTTTCCACCTCTGTGCCACCCAGCAGGTCATTCCCTAGGCTGTAGGTGTGCTGGACATTTTTCCTCCCTAGGTGCAGCACTTTGCATTTCTCCTTGTTGAACTGCATTCTGTTGTTTTCTGCCCACTTGTCCAGGTCTGCCTGCAGCTGTTCCCCGCCCTCTGGCGTGTCCACATCTCCCAATTGATGAAACCAAGATGGATTCCTGAGCAGCAGTTGTGCTACTTTTCTTTCTGTCCCTCAGGAGATATTTGTGGGTCACAGGTGGGCAAAAAAAGAAAATTTGCTTTGTGGATCAAGCAGGAATAATAACAGCACAACTTGTGTGGCAGGACAGGTAGATTAAAGGAAATTCAGAAAACCTGGTAGGAAAGCAGGCTGTTGCTGACAGGGGCTGAGAAGCAAATGAGTATGGGGGAACAGTCTGCAAACAGCAGGCACAAGGCAACCATGGAAATTGGGCTGCTGGCACAGCATGATAGAGCCTCTAAATGAAACCACGAATGATGGAATTTAGCCTGGCTAGTAGAACCTATTAGCCCATTTTCAAATTGCTCTCAGAGACAGATGAACCAGGTCTAAGGAATGCCAGTTACTTGCATACATAGGTTGGATATTGGGAAGAACTTTCAGACTATGAGGGTAGTTAAGCATTAAGACAGGCTACCTAGAGAGGTGGTGCAATCTCCAATCTTGGACATTTTTAAGAGCAGGTTAGATAGACTTGGCCAGGGTGGTTGGGTCAGGGATGATCCTGCCTGAGCAGTGTTGAATGAGATGACTTCATAAAGTCCCTTACACACCTGATTCTATTGCTGTTTTTGGACTGTCCCACCGGAACAGTCAAGCAGATCGGTGTTAATCTTTCATTGTAACTGACTAGAAAGTTGTACCTCACTATTTGCAACTTTTCCTTTGTGCTAGCCCTAGTGAATTATCCCTCTCTTCTACCTATTGACAGGAACACTTTTCAGGAACACATAAGATGCTTAAACCAACAGGGCCTAGTAGCTCATTTGTCAATGAAACCTTCCTCCTGAGACAGTGGTTCACCTAGTGTCCTACACCAAATGTCTGAAAAAGATTTGGGGCACTATATCATTTAGAGCAACCTGATTGAAGAGGTACCATTACAGAACATTCCCTTGTGGTCTGGACACTGATGGTGTTAATTAATTATGCAAAAAAAATATTAGGACAAACTTTCTTCTTATAATGGTGGTTGAGCACTGGAACAGATCTACTAGAAAGGTTGGGGAATCTTGAGGGGTCCCTTCTGTTAAATTTGTGTGACTCCATAGCAGTTGGGAGCTAGACTAGCTCACAGAAGACAGCACACACAACTACAATGACTGGTAATCTTATTGTTCTGAGCAAGGAGCCAAACAAAGCAAACATGGTGCCTGGAGAGGCACACAAAGTTACAACATTTAAACAAACAGTGCCACATATAATAGCTACTGAACTCTTCCACCACACCTTCCAGCCCTACTTTTCTATGATTCAAACTGTTTCAGAGCATCTCACATTGTGGTATTCCTGCATAAGCTCTTCAAAGATTATCACCCACAATTTCTGAGATACATGTACATATTAAAGAATTTAGTATCGCAACACTCCAGGTAAGGGAGAGAAGCATTAGCTCAAGTCAACAGGCTGCAGCACAGCCTGTTCCTTCTGTAATTCAGGCAGATCTAATTGAATTTGCAATATGGAGCCCTCTGAAACATGCTACCCTATGCTCCCTACCCAAGTGGGACAAAGGGAAGAAGATTCTGGAGATGGGAAATAGGAGCTTCCTGGAACCTCACCACAAGGCATTCACAAGAGTGTGTCTCCTAAGAGTTTCCTGACCTACAACTACAGCCTAAATGCACCACAGAATAGAATCTTTATTGTGTCCTTTCACTTAGCAGATGCTGCCCTAAGCTAGGGACATCTACCATGAACAATGGCCTTAGTGGGTGATGGTCTAGAAGGTGACCTTCCTTCTCTGAACATAATAATGCCTCAAGTGAAGAAGGCAGGGCTTTTCCAGACTTCTTTCAAATAAAAACAACAATCAAGAACAAAAGGGCTTTCTTGTATTTTTTTTTAAGGTAAGCATATGTCTCAATGTCCTTAAAAGGAACAAAAAGGCAAATCACCCAAGTACTGAGTTTAATACTCATCTAATTTAGACCAAAGTAAATATCTGGGGAAATAGGTAAGTTATAAAAAAAATATATGTTTTGCTTGGCATACAGAAAGCTATGTATTTTACACTGTGCTCATAAAGATGAAAATGAGAAAATAAAAAGATGGAAGGCCATTCATTATTTTGAATAAAGATAACTTATACATGTCTGTTGAATACATAGCGGTTACCGCAGTCCTTGAGTATGGTAATATTGTGCAAGACAGCTAGCATCTTGAACAACTCAGTTTGTCACATAGCTCAATAACAATGCTATCTGCTGAACACCAAAGTTTTAACCATTCATGATTCGACTACCTTGACCCAAAGCAAAATTCCTGGTACTGTTAGGCAATTTTGTATTTTTATTTTTAGGAATATCAGCCAGCCCATTAAGCTGTCTAACACATTAAAATCAGGCTGTTTCTACACGATGCTCTACTGAGCCTTTTAAACTGGCAAGCCCTTGAAAGCAAATTATGAATAAAAAGCCTATTGTTTCCATACAAGGATCCACAAATGTGGAATCAATTACCTTTTGATTTAAGAATTAGTGGAAGCTTTTCCATTTTGAGATAACTGAAAGACTAATCCATTATTAGAAGTGATTGAAATTCTTTTAATTGGAAGCTATTGTTGTGCTCTTTAGGATAGTTTGTGATTCATAAAAAACAATGCCCTTGCTTAAAACGGGAGTTTGTATTTCGGAGATTCTGAGATGAATACACAAATCAGGGAACATGACAGAAGTTAGGTCTGAAAAAATTAGAAAGTGTGACACTCAGCAATACACAGAGGTGGAGAGCGGAAGCTTCCTTTATGTACTATACCTTTTTTAAAATCAATGTGTTACTTATCATCAAGATGAAAAATAAACAATTAAGAGTGAAGTCAAGAAATTTCCACGACGTTTTTTTTTTGCAGAATATTTTCATAAGCATTCTCTCTGTCCTCCTTATTAACTGGGGGTGGGGGGAGGCAGGGGAGTGTTGTGCATACATCTCAGCATACTCTACAGATCCCCCTAGTCTGCCTGGCAACAGATGGCACTAGTGCATAGGGCAGCTCTGATTAGCTGACCCATGGTCAGCCTGTATTTCCCTGCAGCAATGTGAGGATTGTGAAGGGGACATGTTTCGTTTCATGCTGCAGCAGCAGAGTCCAGCAAGCAACACACTGTCTCCCAGGGGAAGGAAAAGGAAAATGCTAGACGACTGTCTTCTTCTGAGAGAAGCCACAACATGCACAGGCATTCATGCTCCCAGAAGGAACTCTCCTGTGAGTGATTTAACTCTAATTGTTCCCAGGTTATTTTTCTTCTGGGGTGGCCATTTTTTCTCTGGGAGAAAAAGCCTGAACAACTGTACACTTGAGGTTTCTCCTTGGAGAACAGCGACTCTCCCAGGATAAACTGAATGTCTCTATGAGGCCTCAGGAAAAAAATTAAAGGATTTTTACACTGAATTTGTGAGTGGTATAAATGGTTTCTCACACCTGATCCAAAAACAGGAACAGGGAGTTAGAAGAGCTATAATTCCCCACAGAAGTTTAAGCAGGAAGTCAAAGAGTAAGGCTGGCAGCTCCCCCCATCTTTCCTTCTTGTTATGAAAGAACAAAAGCCCTAATCTATGCCTGACAGACAACTAGTGAAACTAGCAGGAAGCTGCTGAGAAGTGTTAAAAAGCAACAGTGATATTGAACTATATAGATAGAGGCAGTGTAGGGCAAAATCTAAGTACTTGAAAATATGATTTCTAGACACAGTAAAATATATCCAAAAGAACAGACTAAATTATCAGTAGGAAAATACTTAAGCAAGATTAGATTGTTGAATTTTAGTTTAAGTTTTTAGATGTTTTATAATAGACTTCTACTATTTTACCACCAAGAGTCAATGAGTTCTAGATAACTTTCTTCTTGAGAGTCTGGACAAGTCCATTTTAAAAAAAGGAGTGAATACAGAATTATGTAATTTACTTTAATCTGGTGTAAAATTATCCAGGGAAAAGTATGTTATAAAACTATACTAGCATGTGTGTGGTCTATCCACAGCTTATCCCAGAGTAGCAGTTTGCTCAAAGCAAACAGTCTATTAGCTTCCCCTCCCAACCTATGGGAAAGGCACTGTTATACCTGACTCTTATGCGTAGCTACCTTGGCATAGCTGCACAGCTGTCTGTTCTGGTGCAATCTGAATTTACATACAATGATATAAGTTACACTGATGCAAAATGTGCAGTACATCTAGGACCTGATTAGTATAGAGCAGCGGTTTTCAACTTTTTTTCATTTGCAGACCCCCATTCCTAATGGAGGTGAAAATCTCTTTGGAAGTTTCAAATGGAGGTGCAGACCCTTTTGATTGATCATAGTCACCTTTTGCGGACCCCTTAGACAGTCTACAGACCACAGGCTGAAAACCACTGGTATAGAGCATTTAAAACTAAATAATTCACAATCCATAGTTTTCTCTTGAATTGGCTCTGAGAATTCTATAACAGTTAATAGGCACTATATATCTTTACCTAGAGAAGATCTATCTCCAAAAAATGCAAGATAGTCAAAATAAGTTTGCCTAATCCAGGGACAGGCAATTATTTTGGGCGGAGGGCCGCTTACTGAGTTTTGGGAAGCCTCAAGGGCCACACGACAAGCAGCCAGGGGCAGATAAATATTAATTTTCTAAATTTTTAGGGGGCCCACAGGCCGGATAGGATGGCCTGGTAGGCCACATCGGGCCTGCGGGCCACACTTTGCCCACCCCTGCCCTAATCCCTATGATCAGCAAAGTGAGAAACACTGTGTAGAAATGCAAGATCAAGAGGTGAAATCATTTTTGAAACAGTCCTAACTCCAGGTACTAAACTGCAGCAAATGAAATCACGTCCAGGTTACAATCTATTTCTTAAAATTAACACAAGAAAACCTACAATGCATTTCAGTGAAAGGATATCTTGCAGGACTGTCCTTGAGGGCATTTAAGAACCCTGTTTGTTGTGATCCTGTGGAAACAAAAGACATTTAATAACTGAGTAAGATTTTTTCTTATAAACTGATTTCACCACAGATCACATCCATAGATTACACACAATAGAAGCCTAAAGATCAATTGCATAATTACATTTTGAATGTATTATAGCATACAGTTCCCTAATATGAGGCTGTGATTTTGTTATTCAACAAAAATGTTAGACCTGATTATAACTCAGCCACATCTGCAGGATATTTTCTCAGTAATACCAGATTGATGTCTGCACAGTTTCCCATGAATAAGATTTCTGATTATCCCTCTGTATTCTTTTCAATCCTAATATGGAAACAAAAGATTGCGGAAGCTATTTTTTTCCTTATGAAATGCTCTGCTTTTTTCAAAGTTACTTTTGGTCTTGGAAACATGATAAAAATAAACACTGTGCTACAGCCCAGGTTCTCAGTGGCTCCCTGTTTATCCTAGGAGCCAGGGAACCAAGTACAGTTCTCCAGTCTTGGGACATCTTGAATAGCACCTCCTAATCCTATCTAATCTAGAGCAAACCGACAATCAGTCTAGTTTAGGGCAGGTCCACTAGCAGGTATTAGGGGTGCACCGATAGAGATTTTTTGGGCTGATGCTGATGTGATGGGCAATTTTTAAGGAGCCATATCAGCCAGTACTGATCTGATGGTCGATATGCAGCCAGGCAGCAGGAGAAGAGCGTCTGGCTGGTAAATCTGTTGTGAAGGAAGGGGTGGGAGGAGGACAGATTGAGGCCCCTGCAGTGAGGGAAGGAGTGGGGCTGGGGCTGTGGTTGCACAGCTGGGGTGGAGTGGAGTGAGGTGCAGGCCAGAGCTGTGAGCGGCTCGTCCGGGGGGCGCCGGGAGGGGGCGGTGTGTACCCCCGGATCTGCACGTGGGGCAAGGGCAGGCTGCTGCTGTGGGCTGGGGCCAGGGCAGCGCCAGGCTCTTCCTGGTGTGGGGCTGGGCTGGGTGGCGGTGATGCTGGGAAGTGGGGCCAGGGGGCTACGGTGAATTCTGGCGTGGCTGCAGCCTGCCCCCATAGCCCCTCCTCCCAGTGCCACCACTGCCTGCTCTGAGCACAGCCTGGTCCAGTCCCCTGTGGGGAAGAGTTCAGCACAGTCCCAGCAGCCCACCTTCACCCTCCACATAGATCCAGAGGCAAATGCCCCCCCATACTCTCCCGGGTGCGTGTTGCAGTGGGAACCACACCCTCCCCGCACCCCCCAGATGAGCCATTTGCAGCTCCGTCCCCTGCGCCACCCCAGCTGAGCAATGCCTGTCCCTGCCCCAGCCTCACTCCCTCCCTCACCACTAGGGCCTTGATCTGAGCCCCCCCAAACCCTTCTTTTACAAGAGACTTATCAGCCAGACCTGGCTGTTCTCCACACTGCTAGGCTGTGCTCCTGGCCACCTGTGCGCTGCACTGCGGCTGTGCACATGCACAGGGCATGTATCGATGACATTAATCGGCCATGTTAGCCAAAAAAACCCGAGTGTCAATACTGTCAATTTTCCTTCTATTGGTGCTGATGTGATATGTGACCAATGTACCCGTGCACCTCTGGCAGTGACAAACCTGATGATGCATGCTTTGGCCACACCCCTGCCCAGAGGTTCCACATCAGCTCTTCACCCATTGGTGAGTCCATCCTGTATATTAGGCCCTCTTACTGCCCTTATCCGGTTCAGGTATGTAACACAGATGATGTGCATTTAAGAAACTGGTCTTTGCAGAACCTCCCATTTTTATGGTATCATTCAATCCTGATGTATTTAATGCCTTATTAACCTCCCTAGGAAGAAAATTCCCCTCCCTAACCTAACCTGTGCTTCTGAGAGGAAAAAAAATGTCTAGATGCATCAAAACTGGCTTTTTTACATAGGCAGTCTTGCCATGAGCCAGAATGGTATTTTACAGTGGTTGCCATTAAAAAGGGAAAACTTACTTCCATTTTATATCTGATTCTTTATATTTTATTGCAGGATTCTCACACCTGGGTCTTAGATTCACAGTACAAACTGGTGAAATTCCCCTAACTTCCCCAGATTTGGGGTCCTTAAAGACAATGGTGGCAGGAAGATGTAAAAGCTACATTGTACTGGTGGTCATATGCTGCTTTACCAGGAAAGATTCATCAAACTATATAAACCAATCACCAAAACAAGATGGTTGAAAAAAAGTGGCCCCTCCAAAAGAGATTAATAAATATAAAAAATAAATCCTAATGTGGAGAAGGCTTTGAGAACAAGCAAAGATAACTGGGTTGGTGGGGATTAGAAAGAGAAAAATTTGGCAAGATGTCATCTTCAGAGAAACCGAAGTACACAGCAGTTCTCTTTTTTTCCTCAAAGATGCTATTTGTGCAGGATTCTAACTCTTGAGAATTAAAAAGCTCAGGAGGATACCCCCAAAAGAAAGAGACCATCATAAAACTATTGCAAACAGACAGGAAGAATCAAGCTCATGCTCATGTTTTTTTAAAGAAAAACATAATGAATGATTGTTTGTAGGATGTATAAAAACAAAATGAAACAATTTTCATAGATCTGACCCAAACTAAGAACACTCTAGGTCCTCAAAAATACCTTGGACTTCTGTTCTTTAAAAACAGTTCAACAGGACAAACAAATTTGCCCCCTACGTAGTAAACATATAGAGGACCCATGTGACTTCCTTGTACAGCACTATAAATGAAATCCTATGAGTCAGGCAGCTGAGACTGGAAAGGACAGAAAAACTGGGGCTGACAGGCTTAGTTAACTAGAAATACAAGGGCACCTTTTGAGGGCATCTCAGATAAGTTATTCTTATAAGTTATTCTCAGATAAGCACCTTATTCTTATAAAATTTGTAAAGTGTGATAAATCATCATAGCCTTAAAACTAGTTCACTAGGAAAATGATCTTCAGTGAGAGAAGCCTGCCCTTATCGGTACTGGGTGGCTTAGAAAGGAGCTTTCATTAGCTGTACTAAGACTACATCATTATTCTTAACACTGGTGTTCTTCAATTTTAGGTTTCAAAGACCAAAGGTCCATCCACCAAGTACCACACAAAAGGTTAGAGACTCCATCGTTTAGTTCTCAGCCTGAACATAACAAAATGGACCACGGTGGATTCAATTTTTATATCAGACTCATATAAGAGAAAGTGGTAGCCAATTAATTTATGCATATCTTCTGTCAGTCTCCTCCCACAAGGCTAAAAGCAGAAAAACTTAAGCCACCAACTCAAAAACAGTGTTTCTACTTAGCTTCTGTCAGCAGACAATATAAAAAATGCTACACTTCCAGATTGGGATGGATTTAGGTGTCATGGCTCAGAGTAACTAGATCCTACCTTGTCCTGATGGGAACAACTTTGGCAATCTTGAAAAGATCTACAAACCAAAATTGACCAAGTCATTATGAACCTTCTAGAATCAATGATAATCTCATCTGAATTTTGCTACGGTTATTGAAAGACATACAGAAACCTACTTCCACATAGGAAGAAAAAACCCCTCTCTTTGTAATATGGTTTTCACAACCCCTTGATCAGAAAATTGAGCCAGTTCTTGTTTGCATGAATGTAGAGAACTTCATCTACAGTGCTGTATCATCAAAAGATCTGATTCATCTGTATAGGACACAAGAGGCTTCTTATCATAGATTTCCCAAGGTAGTTGACATAGCCTACTCCAGGGATGAACAAGATAGAGTCCACAGAGCTCTCCACAGGTCTGGTAACTTGGCAGCATTAATTGCCACAGCTAATGGAGCTGCAACAATTAATGCAGCTGATGCTTATCTTGCCACAACATTTCTAGACTGTGGGGAGTTCTGTGAGCTGAATCCAGGGGTGGAGCTGTGTCATCTGGCCCATAGGGCCAGATATTTGGTAGTGGGAAGAGCAGCACCTGCAGCAAGTCTGGGAATCACAGAAATTAAAACTGTTACTGCCAAATTCCAGCCCCATGGTTCATATGACATGCTCTAGATCCAGCCTGTAGACTGGCTCAGGGACTCCACTGGCGTATACCATCTGCAGCTGGGTGTCCTGAAGAAAGATTTATTTTCTGCTTTCATGTCTGTTTTATATTAAAAAAAAAAAGTGGCCTGATTCACTGTTTAAATCAGAATAATCTTCTGGAGTATCAAGTCTCTGAAGATGATCACCAAGTTCAAGACCACTCTTCTGAGCATGGGTGCGCAGTTAATACTTCTCATCAAGAGAAAGAAGCCCTCTGCAGAGAATATCCACAGTCACTACTATTTAGAAAAGACTGGTTTGGGATTTTGACTGTTCCTGGAACATTAGGCAAACTACAGTTATAGTCATAGTCATGAAACCCAAAATCTGTAGCATGGTCCAAGCTGTCACTCTCTCTCTCTCTCATCCTTTCTGCTAGACTGGCATTGTCTAGGATCTTGTCTCTGGATAGAAGTCTTTTTGTGGCATTATTGAGTGGCCTTCCTTTGTGTAAGATATTTTACGTAAGAAACAGAACTAGCCTTAGAGCTGAATGGATTCCTAATCACTGCAGTAAGACTAAATCCCAGTGCAATGAGTTGGGGCTTTGAGAACTCTAAAGCAGAGATACACTGAAGCCAAGTACAGAAGGATTCTGTGCCAAACACAAAGAATGGGATTAGGGAACTGAGGTTCCAGGAAACTACTCCCTATTCTTGCTTATTGGCCAAGTATCAGCTGAAGGGTTGCAGGGCTGCCAAAGTAAAAATCAAACAAAAATTACTGGATGACAGGAGAAAGAAATACAGAAAGACTACTTGAAGGAGAATCACTGAGGGAGCTGTGGAGCTGAGGCTTCAATTGAATAGTTATGCTGTTTAAGTTTTACTATCTTAGTCAAGAAAATGAGACCCCCCATAGCATGAATGCTGCACAGATGACATCTTTAAAACAGGCAGCATTTAACATTTACTACAATATCTGCAACATGCAAGGTGTTATGTGCTGTTCAACCGTACACTGAGAAACAGTATCTCCCCTGATCTTAAACTAATTATCAAACTGGAGTAAATATTAACCTTTCAATGGTGACCACTGTAAAATGATAGTAAAGTGTTAAATTCACTTGCCATGCAGAAAGATCAAATACTGGAGTGAACTCAGTAATTTTACATGCTGGAAACTATGCAAAAAAGCACTGCACTCTTTAGGGAGGGAAGGCAGTTAGTTCATATAGACATTGGATTTGCACTGACAGGCAGGTTAGGATTTTCAACATATTTTTATTATTGGCAAACCAGAATTAGAGCAGAGCAAAAAATGCCTCTCCTTCTGGACCGATGCATGCATGTACATGCTTGTGCACCTGTAAAGACTCAAAAGTTGTAATACTAAACAGTAAATAAAGCCTTTGTTCCAATGAGCAGACAAGATTATTTGGGAAGATTTGATATCTTTTATTAGATCAATTAAACAATTGGAAAAATTGTTCTTTGCAAGCTTTCGGGCACAAACACCCTTCTTCAGGCATTTAGAGTCTGTTGGTGAATTGTGTGCTCTCCTGGGTAGAACAGAAGCCAAAATGCAGGTCTGTGAAAATGCAAATGTGTGGCAGTGAGGATCAGAGGGGTAAAAGACAATAGGTGAGAGACAGGTGGGGGGTAGAGGGAATGTAGTGACAGCTGATCTCTGCAAATCTGGCAAAATCCAGTACCCTGTACATTTTCCTTCCTCCCCCCCACCTGTCTCTCACCTATCATCTTCCACTCCTCTGATCCTCACTGCCATGCATTTGCATTTTTACAGACCTCAATTTTGGCTTGTATTCTACACAATTCACCAGCAGACTCTCTATATGCCTGGGTGTTTGTGACCAAAAGCTTGCAAAGAACATTTTTTCCAACTATTTAGTTAGTCTAATAAAAGATATCACATCTATCCAAAGAACCTTGTCTGCCTGTGTCCTTAGATCAACACGACTACAACCATCAACCCTAAAGCTTTGTTCCAATAAATAATTTTTCCTTTTTCAAGATTATAAAATGTTTCTTTTGCACTTAAATTCTCAATTATGTTTGGTAATTTTAGAATTTCTACATAGGCTATTAATGCAGGCTCCCCAAATTTCAAACTGCTCTTGGCTCTAGTCTGTTCTGAATTTCTAACTAGAAGGAACCCGGAGGAATACCTCCATACCTCCTCTACAGCACAGACTCAAGCAGGATTTCATTTTGTTTTTCTTCCTTTTTATTTCTTTTTTAAAAGAAAAACAACTACTTTTTAGGGTTCAAGTAATTAAAGAAAACAAAAGGCTAGCATATTTTTCAATAGAACAATTTCTGAGCATAGCAATTAACAAAATCACTGTTTAACATGTTGGACCAAAAGCTGGAATTAATGCCTTGTATCATTTTGAAGCATAGTAAGCAGTGTAAAGAAACCTCATCAAAAGCCCAAATTTTGGGAGTGATAACAGCTCAACAGTGTTAACCTGTATCATTACGAAAGAGATATAGCACTGGTTTAAAAAATTCATAATGGAAGTGCATGAGAGCTTGAAAGATTCGTAAAGCCAAGCTATATCATCTTCTATCACCAGAAACTGTGATAAACATGTTATACCAGGATTAAAAGGATTTATTAGATATGGGGGAAAACAACAAACCAAAGAAAAACAAAACAACCCCCCAGCCAAACAATCCAGCATACAAATATGAAACTAATTGTAAAATCCATGATTATAAATCTGAGTCTAGTTTATCAAACATATTCCATAATACATGGGAGATTCTTGAAATATGTCTATGCATATGACAGCAAAATATTTATGTTAAAAATAGAACTGAAGAAGATGTAAAACTAAAGAGGAGAACAACAAAAGTTGTAAAATAGCTCAACTCTACTGACTGTAAATTAATCTTGTTTGGATGAAGGCAGGTGAATCACTCTCATTGTTGGGAGAATACACTTAAAAAGTTCTTCTTTGTGCAAATGACATTACTGGCAATAAATTATTCTGGATATAAAACATTTGAGGTACTGTTCAAAGGAACTGTCCATGAGAGGACAGAAGGCAGAAAGAAAATTAAAACATTGCATTAAGATTAAGCAAAGTGTTGCATCAACGATTAGAACAAACAGGTTCTGCTTTAGGAAGCATGTCAAGGGATTTCAGATTGTCACTCTGTAGCAGTGGGGGCTCTGAAACTTCAGGGAAAGAGTTAAAAAATAAAAACCCTGAATGATCAAAAGATTAAAAGTAAAAAAAAAAAAAGAAAGAAACTCAAGCAAATGGCTACGTACATAATCTGATTTCACCAGCATACTTACGAAGGATGACGTGGGTGATAACGAATGCAAATATAAAGACTGTCAGAAAGGACAGAGATAAAATAAACATATAAAAAAATCTGTAGTTTCTTTTCCCCACACAGTTGCCTACCCAGGGACAGTGGTGATCAAACCGTTCTGAAATGAGAGGCAAAAAAAAATAAATGGAATACAATTAATAAAATACTATTTTGCTTTAAAAAAAACCCTACTACTGCTAATTTCACAACTTAATTGGTATTTGCAAGCGAATCACAGAGAGATCCTTAATAAATTAGAATGTTTTAATGCAATATTACAATTAAGATACTAACACACAACTAAGACAGTCTTCTGTTAATTGCATGAATTTATGCCTATAGCATAACTGGACAAATATCTATAAATATAGATATATAGATATATTACATAAAAGGGTGCCAGTTCCAATTATTAGCTTTATTCTTCAATTCATTCTTTTTTGCATTTAAAACTATAGCCCTCACATTGCTATGGTTTTTTATTAGCATATGACAGGATTACGTATTTGAGACTTCCATGGGTCCTTCACCACACCACCTTACCATAATGGAAGATAAGGTATCTTTTTCTTTTTTTGTTCCTGTTTGTGATGTTTTCTATCCCAGATCTGTTTTCCAGTTAGAACTGAAACTGGTACACTAAGGCTAAGTGCAGACAATCAGAAAGCCCAAGGCTGAATTGATTCAATCTTCGCAGGTTAGTCTAAACTCTGTAGACTGAACTGATAAACAAGTGAACAGACATTCCACATGCCTGCAGTGGCTCAGGCCAGATGCCATGGGGGGCTACAGCACACCTCCCTGCTTGGCTGGAGCAGATAGCTTGGGCCAAGACTAGCCTGCCCACCTTGCAAATGTAGTTTAGAGGGGAGGTGCAAAGGATCCTGGGATGCTGGGGGACAGAGTTAACTTGAATCTGGAGGAGATCTGGGAAAGAAATTAAATAAACCGATTTTACCTAAATCAGCTAAGTCTATTACTACATCCATCCAGGTTTATCTTAAACTGGTTTCGGCCATTCTGAAAGTGGTTTACGTGCATTGAACTTCTTTTGTTACAAATCTGAACCAGTTTCTGATCCCAGTGATTCTAGTTTTCTTTGTTTAAAAATAGCAAATTCTCTGATTAAAAAACCCAAAACCTGCATTTTTCTGCTATTAAAATGAAACATTGCTATATATATAGGTATCAATTTAACATGATGTTTTATTGATATATTTACAATTGTAAAACAATTTGGAAGCCTACTATTGCCTCAATCACTATAATAAAATAATTTCTAAACACCTATATGTTTTGGCATTTGATTTTGGGTTTTTATCATGGAAAAAATCAGTGCTTGCCTTGCCTGCTTTGTTCACCAGGACGCAAGTCCAGCTGCAGCTGTCCCCCAGCTGCTTCGTGGCGCCGAGCAGCTCTGATATGCCAGTTCCCTGCCAATGTCATTGCCACTCACTCCTAAGCCACAGGCCCCACCCCCCCAGCCCTTCCAGTGCCCCTCACTCCTGACTCACATCCCCCTGGCCCTGCTGGTGCCCCTCACTCCCAACCCACAGCCTCCTGTCCCTGCTAGTGCCCCGCACTCCTGACTCGCAGCCTCCTGGCCCTGCCAGTGCCCCACAGTGCCAATCCATAGTCCCCCCACCCAGGGCCATGCTTGGTGCCAAGCCACAACCCACCCAGCCCTGCTGATGCTCCTCACTCCCAACCTGCAGCCCCCTGCCCATCCCCCAGTCCTGCCAGATGGGGCTCCCAGCTGCCCCCATCTCACCTAGGCTGGAGTGTAGGGGCTCTGACTTGGAGACAATGGAGGAGGGGAGGCCTATGGTACCCCCTACCCAGGCCTGGGGCTCCCGTACCACATCAGTTGGCCTGGCCATGGCCCTCACACCCCCCAACCCCGGGCAGCATCTCCCAGCCACCCCACCCCAGCCCCAAGCAGCTCCTTTCAGGCTGGAAGGCTGCCAGTCTACAAGGGGAAACCAGCAGTTTCCCCCAGTTTTCTCTTTAAATGAAGAAAATCTGTGTTTTTCTCCTTCAAAGGAGAAAATCCGTGTTTTTCTGCAGCAATCTGAAAACCCGGATCCCTGCCAGGTTTACGTGCAACTTCTGTCCCTAACCTAAATCTACAAGCAAAGCAGCTGCAACAGACTGATGAAGTTACTTATAACATTTCCTTTCACATTCTCCCCCCATATGTTTCTTAAGTCCTGTTTTTTTCAAACCTTTTCTTTTATTTGTGGGGGGCAATAACCTGGGGACTTTATTTTTTTTGTAAATAGCATGGTACCAGTAGATGTCTAAATGCTAAATTGCACCATTACCCTAGCCCCAACTTTTTTTCCCTCACTAAGCCAGAAATCCTTCTTGAGTATGTCCTGGAAGGATTGGATTACAAAAGAGGGAGGACAGCGGGGAGGCAGAGGGTAAGCATCTGTGGCAGCGCTGGAACTGTGTTAGAACATGAGAGACAGAGAAAAGCTAAAGTTGTTTCCCACGGCCACCTTAATAGAACTGTATGAACTCTGGAAGTCATGCATGTCAAACCAGGTTTCCCTCTGGGAGTGTGTAACTTCAGAGTTTTAATGTGTTTTTTAATAATGACAAAAAGATTGTCAGGAAAAATCATTTTGTAACTGTTTCAGTGTGATTATGCTGATGTTAATGACAACATTTTAAATTTTAATGGAATCCAAGATCATAACGTAAGACAGATGCTTCTGTTTCCTCCCTGATCACTCTGATCCCTATCCAAAGCTGACTGTATCTTCTCAAGGTTTTATGACTCCACTGACGTAAGCTACCAGACTATTTGTAGTTGTATAGGAAAAGCAAGCCATAAATCTGAAGTGCTCAAATTCTGTGCTCAAAAAAAATAACCAGCCAAAAAAACCCCCAACCCCTCCCCAAAACCCAAACAAAAACAAAACAAAATTCCATCTGTCTAAACACATCAGTTTATTTTAACTATAACTTTACCCTAAAGACCTACATGAGGGGTCTTTCTTGAAGAATGTATTTAGTATTATCTTGATTTAAAGAAGGCTAAGCAACATATGGTACACATTTCTGAGTTTACTGTTTATTAGCTTTTATTAGCTTTTTCAAGGTTTTTCAAGTCAGCTGTTTGGACCGCATACTTCTGCTATAAATCTATTTCAAATTCCAGAGAGGCTATTTAAGGTAGCATTACTGACCTTTCTTGGGGATAAGACTCAGAAGTAGTGTTTTGATATTGTCCAACTACTGACAAGTATTTCAGGAGTCTCAGATGTTGGGTGGTGTTACAGTGCCACTCAGCAGTGTTTCTGAAGTGAGATAACACTCCATGGGAATAGCAGTGCTTCAAAACAATGCATTTTGCCTCACACAACTGACACATTATGCAGGCACTTGAGCAATTAACACCACAAAGAAAAATATAATTTTGCAGTTTGGCATATAAAAGTCTGAAACCTTAAGGGCACAATCTTAAGTTTTAGATTTTTAAAAGCACTTTCTCTAAAAGACAAAAACTTCATGCACCATCTGTGAAAGATGGCTTTTGTAAATATATTTTCATTCTCTCAAATATCAACATGACGGAATCAATACCACTGAATGGCATAAAGTTCCAATTTATAGCTATGTGGTCATAACGTATCAAACCTTAAACTTTGGGCTTCATACTGTGTGTGCATGCCACACCTTACATTTATGTATCTAGGAGCAGATAGTTGAGCAAATAAACCATGAATTCCTAGCCAAAGTGTCATCTAACATTTTTATCTTGCTTACCTATTACCTCTCCTCTTTTAATCCTATGCCATTCTTTTAAAGAAAACAAGCATTATCTTTCAGTTAAATAGCAATCCATCCATACTTACTGATGAAAAAAGAGCAAACTGGAAAACAGTGAAAATGTATACTGAAATTTTGTTGTAACTTCAAATTTGAACCAAGTTTAATAGAAAATTGAGAAGCACTGAAGTTTGCACGTAAGGGCATGGAGTAAATGAATAAAAACAAGTTGTCCCCATCCCTTCTCTTTTTGAGACAGAGATAATGGAATGTGACACTAATGTACTAAAAACACTACTAATATGGAAGGACTATTCCACCTATCAGAGGGCGAGGGCGAGAGAAGAGGGCGAGGGCATTGTTTATTCTACAGCAGGGGTGGGCAAAATATGGCCCATGGACCAAACCTGGCCTGCCAGGCAATTTCATGCACCCTGTGAGCACCCACCAATGAATTGTAGCCTGCCCAGCCTTTCTGCCCATGACGGTGGGAGTGAGGCACCCATGTATACACCCCCACCAACATACCCTATTGCACCTCACTCCCACCCTCAAGAGCGGAAGGGCAGGGCTGCTGCTGCCACTGCTGCAGCAGCCCTGGGGGGAACTGCTTGGCTTCCCTGGCATCCAGCTCACTCCGGGCAGCAAGTATAGAAGCAGTAGGGGTTGGGGGGGAGCTGCAGCTGGGTGAGGGCAGGGAGTGTGGGGCTGGGACTGGCAGCAGCATGGAGCCTACACCCAGGGGGGTGGCAGGAACATGGAGTTTGGCTGGGCAGGGTGTGGGTGTGAAGGAGGGTAGGAAGGTGTGGGGACCCCCCACATGGCATGTAGCCCTTGCTGCCAGCAGCAGTAGCAGGTGGGGGTGCTCATGGAGACTCGGAGTGCTCCAATATGGAGAGCAGTGGGCAGGACACCTGTCAAGGGGCAGGGCTACCCATGAGGCCCTCGACAGCTTACCAAAACTCATTAAACAGCTCTCCAGCCAAAATAATTGCCTGCCCCTGCTCTACAGTGTAATGTCTAATGCCTAATAAGCATTAATGAACCACCAGTGTGTCCACGTTCACTTCTGTGAGATCATACTGTTACTAGAGATTTTACAGATATCCACAGAAGCAAGAAAATGCCAGCTAGCAAGATTGCAAGCAGTCAGCTCAAGTTGACATAGCTCTTTTACCTTAGAAGACCATATCCTCTTTAAAGGTTTCCTTTGAAGCTTAGCCCCTCAGTATACCCTTTAAAGAGTAGTAAATTGTTGTCTTTCTTACTGGGATAAGGGGTCAAAGACATTCTTGCAGCATTATTTACATCAGTCTCAAAATATGGGTTAGTTTAACAGAGTACAAGTAGTATACTTATGCACATACTATAGAAACGTAGTGTAAGAGTGATGTATCATCAATTTTCTAGATACCACAATCCATATCCAGGATGGCACCCTACAAACCACTATATACAGAAAACCCACAGACCACCATATCTATGTCCGCCAGATCACTAATCATCCTAAGCACACCAGAAAAAGGCCCTCAGATACCACCACATCTGCTTGGAGAACACTCGTAACATTCACCTGACCGGCCTCAATTCTGCCTCAAGGACACTTCAGTAAAAAAACAGACTATACATTTGAAAGAGCTCTCCAAATACCCCACGGTAACCTGCTACAATACAAAAAGAAAACCTATGACTGCACACCCCTGGTGGTCATTTACCACCCTATACTGGAAGCAATCAGAATAATCAAACAGCATCTCTTGACAAAGATCGGACCTTAAGAAAAATATTCCCAGCCTGGCTGTCAAACAAGCCCCTCACTTTGCCCAGCTCAACATCAAAAGCACTGCCCAACAATGAAACATAGCTTTGCCTTGGCAAGAAACACTTAACCTGTCAGCACATCTCCACTGCCACTACTATCAACACCTATAAAAAAAACCATCAGAATCCATGGTTCCTATAAAAGTGTTCCCAAAATGTGTTATATCTGGCTCAATGGACCAAGTGTCCTCATGGCAACTATGTGGGTGAAACTAAATCACAACTATGCACCAGAATGTACTCTCACAAAAAATAAAGGACAGGGATATACACACAATTACGAGCACATTTCTCATTGAATGACCACTCCCTTTCTGACTTCCATATGCCCAAGGGAAGTCTACCTAATACATCTAAAAGGTGAACTTGGGAACAAAAATTCATAAGCTGACTGGACGCTCAGAACCAAGGAGTAGACATTGATATTGGGTTTATGGAACATTACATTTTATCTAACTCCTGAAGTGTTTCCACATAAGGGAGATGAGAATAACCCTCTTCCCTTTTGATAGGCCTTGATCTCCCTGTAGTCAGCTTCTTAGAAAAATCACTATAAGAAATCTTTGCCTCTGTACTATATACAGGTAACTTTAAGATCAATATCCAAAAAATGAAGCTTTTTGGAAAGTCCTTAATTAATTTGCTTTAATCATAACAATCTGTGAGGTAGCTCTGATTATATATGGAACCAAAAGTCACAGCCACTGAAAAACAAATATCATCTCAGAGGCAGAAATAAAAACTTCAATGAGTTTGTTAGTGTTTTTCATGGGAAAGCCCACAAGTCTTGATGGACCAAATTCAAAGTGAATGCAAAGTGTTAAATAAGTCATGTCTCAGAGTGGCTGTATGTTAGTGTGTAGGAGTATAAGTTAGTGTAAAATACACATTGGGGAGCCACAAGAAGGTGTAAGGTTAAAGTAGAAATTTCTCTTTTAAAGTTATTATTTCTCAGACCTTTTCTGTTAGAGTGCTGTTACAGGTTACCTTTCAGATACGTTAAAGGCTGTTACGATGGGAGTGTCTGCACATTAAGGCAGGAAAAAATGAGCTAAGTGCCCTCTGAGTATCTCAGAAATAGTTTTCTTCCCTGTTCTTGGGCAGCTCGTGCTGCAGACAACTTAGACCAGAGGTTCTCAGACTGTGGTCAGCAGACCACCACTGGTCTGTGAGCTCCATTCAGGTGGTCCACAGAATGGCTGCAGAATAGTCGAGAATATCTGTACTTGTAAGACTACTGATATTAAAATATGAGTTGTGTGCTTTGATTTGTAGAACAAAAATAGTTTATTAAGTGGTCTGCCAAGACTCTCAGCAATTTTCAAGTGGTCCGCAAAAAAAAAAGAGTTTGAGAACCACTAACTTAGACTAGTCCGCAAAGCCAGGACGAGTTGGGGGCAGTCCTTCAGCATCCTAGGAGGCACTGCTCCCAGCCATATAGATACCTCTCTAACATGAACTGCTGTGACCTGCCCCTGGAGGGCTGACAAGCAGTGGTGTGACAAGTGGAAGGTGACCACAGTTCCTCAGGGCTCACCCTGTGCTCTTCCTATGTCCCTTAGCTTCCCACTCCCTTGTGCTGCCCCAGAGGAATAGGCAGGGAAGGGGAACCCTGCCAGCCTGCTGCCACCACTGCTCTTTGAGCTGAGACCAGCCCGGAGAGCAATGGGAGCAACAGGTGAGCAGAGAGCTGCCAGGGAGTCATGGCAGAAGGGAGGCAGGGGTGATGCAGGCGTGATCTAGGCTGGTGGGCCCAATCTGGGCTGGTAGGTGATGGTAGGGGAGCCAGTCTGGGCCAACAAGGAACCCAGTCCAGGTCACCAGAAGCTGGCAGATGACCCAGAGCCTGTTCCTTGAACCTATACTGTCCTAGACAGCAGGTGGACCAGGCACACAGAGCAGACTTGCAGCACCTAGCCACACCCTTGCTTGCCAACTCTCCAGGGGCAGTTCATAGCAATGCATGTTAGAGAGGGTGCAAACTCTTAAGCGTGACTGTTCACAGCACATGCTAACTTTAACACAGCACAACATTCCTTAAGAGTTAGTACTTGAAAATTATAACATGTAAGTGCAACCTTAGATGGTCTCCTTTGTGTTCTTTGCCTTCTTAGCTCCTTACCAGGTACATTAAACCCACTCTGACTTTATTATATCTAGTGGGTAAATTCAGAGGTGATGCATACAAGGTACTTTTGCATACAAAATATCAGTCACTAAGTGTAAATATTGAGAGCCCATGTCTGAGAAATACACACTTATATTGCACCAAAACTCAGAAGGAAAAAACAAAAACAAACAAACAAGCCCCACCACCAATTTAAAGATTTTCCTCTGAATTTGACCCCTGACCCCTCTAAATAGCCTGTGACATTTACTTTGAAATAGTCACTAAAATGTTATTTGCTAGAATTCTCAAATAAAACACAAAATTCTTGTAAATATATGAAGGAGATTATTTCCTGTTCCAATAAGCAACTTTGAAGGGAGAATCCTTTTCAAGTCCTCATTTAAAATATATTTTGTATATTGGGGTGGGGGGGGAAAATCAGGCCTCTCCTTCACAAGGGTATAATCTACAAACTCCTTAAATCTTTAAAAATTAAGTATCCATTTCTAAACACAACATCCTAGTTAACTATGTACTAGGACAACTGTGGGACTCCTTGAGCACTTGTACTACTTTCCTTTCCTAAAACATTAGATAGGCAGAGAGTAGATGCTACAACAAAACAAAATACCTAACAAGTAGGATGAGAATGGAACATTTATTTGTAGCTTGGTCCTTTAGGGCACCTGTACACATGCCCAACACCTGCTCCGATGTGCGTTTGAACAGACCTGATTAACTGATTCTGCTCCAGCAGCCTCGATGTCATGTGTATTCGGTGTAATTTAAACATTAGTTAAACTGCCCCTACTGCCATTTTGAAGTGCAGGACACCGAATACAGATGCTATGGGCATTTTAATAAAAGCAGCTCCTGAGAGCCACTCTAATTAAAGCACTCTCCTTCCCCCATCCCTGAGCAGATGTAAAGATGCTCTTAGTTTACAGCCTCTTTATCTAGATATCCTAAAATTTTAGAAGCATGCAACAATTTTTACCAGTATAAGCTGCCCTATTTCCCCTTTGCCTGACTGATTAGCTACAGCAGGGATTTCAGACATATGGCCCATGGGCTGGATTCTACCTGTGAAGGCTCTCTATCCAACCTACTGAGCTACTGGAGGGCACTGGAAGTTGGGCCCTTTGGCTCTCTTTGGCATGGCCATTCATAGCAAACTTGTCTCACCCCTGTTGGACCCAATGCTCCTGCTACCCCTACCCCCACTGGAGCCTACACTATTCCTGTTGCTGCCAGATCCTGCACTTCCACCACTACCGGACCCTGTGCCTCTGCCACTATGGTGGCCGCTGCAGCAGTCCTCATGCACTGGAGTAGATCCAGCCCACAAGGAGGCCAGTACTCCAGATCTGGCCTTAGGTGTGTGTGACATCTCTGAGCTAGTGGTTAACGCACCTTTTAAAAGGGTTAATGTGAAGGGATGACCCTGATAGTCTGCAGGATGCAGTAAGTAATTACCTTAGTACACATTCTAAGTGCTTTCTAGTGAATTTAAGTTACAATTCACTTTCTACCTCTACCTACACATTAAGCTAAAATGTACATGGTTAAAAGATACATAACCCAAGTTAACTGCATATTTAATATGCTCTATTCAATGCATGGAAGCATGCCTCCAAATGTACTAACAAACTGTTCTTGGGAATTTCCAGAGTTAACAATACTTTTTGATTCCACCAGCCAAAAATATAACATGACCAAACATCTCACCTAGCATTAATCAGAGTTACTTTGGGCAGCTGCAATATGACTTAGGACATAGGCTCCATTGTCTTGGATACATACTGGCTAATTATATAGAAACCAATGACATCGGTACATATTTTGTAATATTTACAACTGGGGCTCCTTGTACGACTGATGTCATAATACATTAATACATCTATTCACAGCTCCTCACTTTGTATTCTGCATGGAAATTTGTATGTTGAGGCTTTTATTTCCTTTTGAAACATCCTTTGAAAACATTTCAATTCCAATAGACACTAACAAAATTAATGTATATGTAAACAAAGAGAAATAAACCACCATATTAAATTCCTTCTAATCATTTCAAAACCTTTTACAATTCAGAATATTTAATAAGATGTTTGTAGTTGAGCCTTCATACTTCATTCATTTAAGTTATCCTTACCTCAAGTGATTATTCCTATAGAGTTCATAATGACTGCTCACATAAAAAAACCTTAATAAGACTGACTAGACTCGATCCTTTATTGGTATCATTCATTTAAAAATGCTGACTATATAATATATAATATAGCAAAAGTATATAATATACACCTGTATGAAAGTCATTTCCTTGACAATACCCTCAATTAGTTTTGTAATGACATGAGAAAGTAGAAAGCAAAAAGAAAACAGAACAAATCATAAATGAACAAAAGGTTGATTTTTAATGACATTTCTATTACTGCTGATGTTACTTAACAGCTGTGAGGGGATCAAAAATGGATCCTTAGTTTAAATGACTGAGTTCAGGCATTTCATCATGCTTGCCTTACACTAGAAAATGGCCTTTTGGCCTCAAGAGTATTCTTCAGAAAATGGACACCAAAATAAATATCTTGAATAAACTAAAATCTTCTGTAATATTAAATGCAGTAGTGGAACTTAGGTGGGCAGCAAGTAGGGCAGCAGCACCTGGCACCAACATAGTACAATGGTGCCTAAAATGGCACCCCCCCCCCATGGCGTCTACACTTGGGCAGCAGAAGCAGCCCCATGGCATTGCTGCCGCAGCCCAGACACCATACTGCTGCTATAGGAGCAACAAGTGGGGTGGGCAGGGCAGACCAGATCAAGGTGCCAGTAGCAGCAGCTGGGGACTGTTTCTGAGTACCTGGAAAAGATGGGACTTCGTTACTCCCCTCATTCACCTCCCCTTTGCTCTTAGCATCCCCTCATCTCCAGCACTCAGTGGCACCTGCCGCCTCCCTTCCTGTTCTCCTGTAGGGTTTTCTCAGACTGTAAACCCTGAACCCTGCTTATTATACCTCTGATTAGATGCATCTATGCAAAGTCTTGTTTTAGTTTTATACTGAAATAAAGTATGTTAGTGGAAAAAAGGAAGTCTAAGAAAGTAATATTTGTGTGCTGCACAATGATAGCAAGAAGGCATTCAGGAAAAGCAACAAGCAAGTGGGTTCAAGTAGATTATTTCATAATCAGGAGCAACTCAGAAGCCAGTCTACATATGACAGAGATAAGCAATATGCACAGGTATAATAAAACTATTTGTGAGTCAACTGCCTGCAAAAGTTAAGCAGTTTTCCATGCCTTACAGAATAATGCTATTTTGAAATAACTGGATTAACTAAGGGCCTCTGTGTTTAATGTTATAAACACAGATATTTATCAACTTATTGGGATAACATCTGCCCATTGCTCTGGACCATCCCATGGTAATTAAAATATATAAGCATATAGTACTTCACACACTACACATTTTCTACACTACTTCCACTAATCACTGCCTCCTGATTACTAACCTAGATACCCACAACCAACAGCATCTGAAAAGCAAATTTTCAGAGGCAGCAGTAGAAATGAAGGCCTGACTCCTCCTGAAAGCCAAGAGGAGTTCAAAGAGAGCTCAATGCCTCACTGCCATTTGTACCTATGAAAAAATCTCCCCTTGTCAGACATGCATAAATATTATATGAAAATGCACTGCAAGCTCAAATATGCACAATGCAGCTCCCAGTTCAGATCCATGTGTGAAGAGACTGGGAAAAGGAAGATGGAAGCCAGAGGAAGCTGGGTATCCCTTGGGCATCCATGGTAGACTCTCCAAAGATGAAGAGTATTTCTCTTCCGTGCTCCATGCAAACCACAGCTTCTAACATCCACCACTGATCCTCGCATCTCTGAACATCTCTGAATGTTTCCCCAATTGTTACTGTATCAAATGTGATCAAACATTTACATTTGATTTACCTCTTTCAAAGCTCTATAGTACTCCCTGCACTTCTCTCATTAACCTTCCTTACAGGGTACTGTATTGCCTCCTGCTTGGCCTTTTTCTCAGACCAACCTTGCAACAGCAGTGTAACTAGTATGGGACAACCAGAGTAGCTGTCCTGGCTTCTGACCTAGGGACACAGGAAAAAAATGGCTGCCACCACAGCTGTGTAAGCACACCAGCAGTGATGGCAACTGGAAGTCATTACTGCCCATGTGTGTGACAACTGGACCAGGCACCCAGCTGCATCATTATACCCTTTGATTTCCAAACCTCATCTACATATTTGGGAGTTTCTCTCATTGTCATCTCTACTCTTTCTTCTGTGAAGGTCCCTGCTGTACATAATAAAACCTTTCTGAGACAGTTTACAAGGCTGCTTACATCTTTACTTTTTAAGGTCCACTTAAGACTCTTCTGCCATATGGCCTACTGTGCACCTTATTTACACAAAAGTGATTATCAGATGGCCATTTTGTATTTCTGACAAGAGCAGCATAGCTGGTGGGCTCAAGTTTAAATTAGCTAGCCTAAGACCTTTATTAAACCTGAAAACATGGCATGGGCTTGGACAGTAGTCCTTCAAAATTTAGTGGAAAACTCACTCATTTTATCTTGACACCCCCACAGCTGTAACTAAAACCAAGAAAATGGGGAGAAAAGAGCAAGGAAATGAGGCGAGAGGGAAGGGAAAGAGGAAGGAAGTAACAGATAATAATGTATTGCCTTGAATGGTCCAGGGAAATAAGGAAAATTAGAACCAAAATCTCAGGAGGTTAGGACCTTGTTAGCCACATCCTAAATATTTGGCTCCCAAAGAAAAATTCTCTCAATTATTGTAACAAGCAAATTAACCAAAGTTCCCTTTTGTAAAGAAACCATCACTAAATAAAACAAATCCTTTCCATGGAGTCCAAGTACAATCAAGAGCAGGCCACTGATTTATAGCCCGGAGGACAGCAGCTGAGAAAGAGACTGGCAAAGAACCCTACTTTTATTTGAATTCACATATTCCACTAGCTTTTTCCATCAATGAGGCAAATAACAACCCAGTTACAGACATTATTTCAGTCATATGGCATAATGAAAATAACAGGTAACATACAGGAGTGTTAACTGTACTGTACCAAATAACTTCTTGGTCCTGAACAACCACAGCCTAAGAACATCATAAAAATCTTAATGAATCTGTACTAAATATCTTGTGTTCTCAATGCCAGCAGACACACCTGACATATCACCCACTACTACACAGACAGTCTGGGGACAGGTCCTCCTCTCCCCCCCAAAAACACAAGTTATTCCCCTCCTTTATTTACTAAGGTACTCCCAATTTTCTTTTCCTCTACTTACAACAGTTGTCAACAATTTGGGAAACTGTTTAAACAAGAATGCTTTAATCTGAACTCCGCCACTTACAAGTTGTTGGAAATGTTTTCAAAATATGACATGTAAGCATGTCAACAGGGCTATGGCCCAATTCAGAAACAAAAGAACTTGATTAATTAAAAGAGTATTGTGATTGCCCAGCCTAATTCCTTACAGCAGAGATTATGTTGGAGCTAAAAGTTGGAGCTACTGCTAGTGAAATAACCTAAGATGTTCACTGAAGAATAATTTTGTTTGTTTGTTTTAAGAACTGTCCTGTTGCTCTAATCTAAATTTATTCTCCCCCCCAAAAAAGTAGTAGTATTTCCTTCTATAAAACTGCTCACTGGTTTTGTTTTTTGTTTTTATAAAAAATGTGTGTTAAAATCAAAACAAGAACTAGTATTCCTACTTCAGCTTCCCAAACCAAGCAAATTAAGTACTGATACAGCTCTGATGGGGGAGGGGGGAAAAATCAATATTGTATACTAAAGAAAGCAAGATTACAAAAAAATTACCAAGGAAAAGGAAATATATGCACATATTCTCTAATTCCAAAGGAAGTATTTATACTCTCCAAATTCTCCCACCTGCTTCTCTCCCTAGAAATCATAAAAATAACAGACCACCCTGCTAGTTTATAAAGATAGAAGGAAAATTAAGATAACAGGCAAAACCAATTAGGATTGTCTACAGAAAGGTATTTCCTCTGGCAGCTTTCATCTTAGCATGTAGCTCTGCTTTAGTTATCCTTCAATCTTTCTGGGCCTACTCATATGTTCAATGATCTTTTCGGGCTCAATCTGGGTTTCCAAAAGTAAAAAGGGAGTATTTCCATTACTGTTAATGAAGATAATTCTGCTGTGTTAAATCAGCTGAGCAAAAATAAATAAATACATAAATAATTAAACAAAACAAAACAGGGGAGGTGTAAATAGCTCTTTGCTCCACCAATGGCCTCCTCTACTTTACTTTGAAAAGAGTACACCTGCCCTAAAACTCCTTGAATGGGAGATAGACAGTAGGCCTGTGTGAAACGCCTCTGTTCAGATTCTGATTCGGCTGTTTTGGAGAGAGAGTGATTTGATTCAGTATTTTAGATTACTGTCCTGATTCAATTAATCCAAATCCGTTTAAAAATTTCAACACCAATTCGGAGATTCAGCCATGGACTATAATGGGGAATCATTAAAATACCTATAACTTTGTCATTTTTTGGCTGATTTGGATGAAAACAGCAGGGATGGTAGCCCCTTCTGAGGGCATGAAGCCTGCCAAGTTTCAAGGAGATAGGTGCAGGGGTTTCTGGGAAACTGCACCTCAAACTGCTCAAAGCAAAACTTGTGACACTTGTGTACGTTAAGAGGTGTGTGTAGGTTGTAGCCGTGTTGGTCTAAGGACATAGGCAGACAAGGTTCTTTGAGTTAATCTGATATCTTTTATTAGACCACCTGAGTAGTTGGATAAATATATCTTAGCAAGCTTTTGGGTTTAAAAACTTTTCCTCACGCAAAAGTTCCCCGGATCGAAACCGGGCAGAAACAGACTGCTGATGGGTCGTACGTTCACGGTCCCGCACTTTACCCTGAGGGACCTTTTGGCACCTACATCTGGAAAACACCACCCCTTGAGCACAGCCATCCTTCAGGGAGCAGCTTCTTGCCCTTTTAGCCCATTAGCCTCAGGTGGTAGAGCTGGAGTCTGACTCTTTTAAAGGTTGTAGGTTTGAACCCTGCCTCTGGCAATGCTTTGCTTCTTTCACTTTGCTGAACAAGACCTCTTACATTTCTTGTATCCCAAGAACCCATTAAATCTCTAATCCTGGCTCCATGGGTTGGGTTGGGGGCGGGGGAAGAGAGAGAGAGATCGGTTGGACACAATGTTTATATATGCAGTGGTATTTATTTTAAAATTGCAGAAAAATGCAGATTTTGAGGTTTTTAATCAGAGAATTTTGGATTTTTTTAATAGATCCCTGATAATAATTTAGTGCTTCTTGGTAGTTTTCATTATGTAACTAAACTAATTAATTGTGAAGAAGCAGCCAAGTGGCTTTTTGTATGGCTGTTATTTTATTATTCCTTAAGAACAGATTTATTTATTAAAATGAAAAAAATTGCTGTTAACTTTGAGACAAAAATCACAAAAACAAGATTATTTGGAAGCAAGTCTATTCCTAAACTCCTCCCCACTAGTTTTTAACCAGTTCTGTTTATTTTTACCTTGATAGGTTCCAGTTTACATAAGAGTAGGAGACGATTAAGTAAAATTTTAGTCATATGAGAAATAGTGATTTGCAGAAACTTACTGGCATCTTTTCTAATTGTTCCTTTGCTTTGTAAGAAAAAAAAAGCTACCTTTATATTGAAACTCTTGTTCTTTCTTTAACTATAGTAAGTTTTTGTTTTACAAACAACTTCAGTTTCTTTGCCACACACTCTCTGCAGAAGGTGCAAAAACTAACCAATCACATTTTAATGGTTTGTCTACATGGTAAATGGAATTCATAATTATATTGGTTGTAATTCACAGTCAGTTATTTCAAGTCTGTTTGTGGACAATCATACTGTGTTTTTATGATGATTTAATTATGCCATTAAGGAGCTGACAAGTTGCAGGGATATAAAGGCTTACATGCCAAATAAAAATGTACAAACACAGAAGAAAGCCAAAATAATTAAGGTACAAATTCCAAACAATTAGGTTATTTCAGTTCATTTATCATGTAGACATATCTTTTTACTAATAGAGCTCGACAAATTGCAAAATATATTTTCTTGGTCTTGTCTAATTCTACTGGCACACGTTTTCATTGAAAGCCCAATATTTGTGAAAGCCAACTTTAACATATACATGAATATCTATAAAAAATGTTTGTGTCCACTGCCTATCAAGAAACAAAAAAATACCATGCAATTTATCTTATTAAAACCATGGCTTATCAAAGATCCCAGGACCAAAATTGAAGACAACTACAGAAAAACATTTTAAATCTATCAGTATAATTATTTTTAATTTGCTAACAAAACCACCCAAAACCTTTTAAATGGAAAGCCATGTTAGAGAAAGTTATAGTATTCTTACACACCTTTTAGAAGCAGGAAAAAGGGGGCTAAATTTCTTGGACAAAATTATTCATTATTTGATATGAATCAGTTAGCTACACTTCAAGAAAATATTCATAATGATTTGATATCTGTTGCTTCAGCAAAATAGTAATGCAGAGACAGAGCATTAATTTAAACCAAGATTTTGCACCTCTCTATTATTTTACATGGCAGATTTTCCACATTTTGCAAAAAAGGCCTCTGTTGAATTAGAAAATAACCTGATAAGATCACTTTAGGTTATTTTAAACCTGAAATAATTAATAAAAAGGCTATCTTATTCTCCAAATTTATGCTCTTAATATTTTTTTTAGTCCATTTGATTTTTATTTAGCATTATAAGCTGGTCAGCATACAGAGATATACTGCTGTAATGTTCCAGCTGTATACAGGGAATGCTGGTCTAAAAATATTTCAATTTCAAATTAAAAACAAACAAACAGAGAAATATGCCTGTTTGCTTTAAGTTAGTGTTCAAAACTCCTATTTTGGGAATACATTTAACCTATGCCATTTTAAGGATTCCTGTTTGAATAAAGACGACAACATTTCCTGACTTCTGGGTATATTTCTTCCATTACACCTAAAGGACATGTATTTACCAAAGAAGTGTTATACAGACACATATTGACTACAGCAAGACAACAAGCTATACTTTCCATATTCAGCTTAGAACTCACTATGTGGATATTACCTAACTGTGAATATATAATTCTTCTAATGACTGCTTTATACCTAAAAATATCCCTGTTGCATGCTGCAATTACATTCCTCAACTGGAAACATCTGCTTTCTACATTTTCTTCTTGAGCACACAAGGTCCAGCCTCACCAAAATGCTATTCAGCCGCACTAAAATTCAAATATGATCCAAGTAATTAGAAAGCTACAGAGGTAAAACAATTAGTGGTAAAATAATAATGATATTCACCTCATTAGCCCTTCAGTGACCAGTGCCCAAGAAAAAAACAAAATGGACAAAAAATAAGGTCCTTATTCTCAGAGTTTATTCTTCTAAATTACCAAAAGGGTCTGACTTGTCCACAGCAAATAATAACCTTTTTCTGCCATTTAGACACAGAAAGGGAAATAGAGGTCCACCCCAACAGCTTACTGAACATATTCTCCTTGAAATGTACATCCCGAGCAGTTGGGTTGCAGTCTACAAAGTTAATGTGGGACTGAAATAGGAAATTTCCCAGTTTCTTCCGTAGGACATGTCTACATGAGATGTTTACTGTGGAGTTACTTAATTAGCTCTGCAGTAAGTGTCTCGGTATCTACATATGTGGCCCTATTAGGGTGCAGGAAGCTAATAAACTCCGCAGCAGGTTAGTACTTATAAATACAAGTACTTCCCTGCTGTGGAGTTTTTTTGGGTGCAGCAATGCACTTGTAGATGCTGACCCAGGTGGCTGGGGCACGAGGGTGCTTCAGTGAAGCGGCTGCCTGCTAGCTAACCCCACACTAGAGCACCCTCATGCCCCAAACCAGTCCTTCTGTAGCATGTTGTGCTGGGTCAGAGGAGCCCCAGGCTAGCAGACTAATTCCCCCAGGTCCTCTGACACTCAGGACTGCTCCAACCCAGTTCAATGTGCTGTGGTCCCAGGTGCACATGTAAACACAGCACCCAGAAGCAATAAACTCTGATATGATACGTGCCGGAGTTTCTTGATGCACATTAATATGTATGTGTAAATGCACCCCTAAAAAACTTTCCAGGAGAGGGAACATTCTGGCCTACAGCAGCCTTCTCCCTCCTGCTCTTTGCATCTTCCCAAAACTATGTCACCCACCCTAGTCTAGGAAAGCATAGCAGCATTTGCTGTTCCTCTCCTCCTGGTCTCCAGGGCAGGGAGGGAGCAGTGGAGCAGTGCCTCTGAATGTTCCCCAAATTATGGTGTTCCTAGTCATGAAGGAGTCAAGCGTACATGTTCATTGTCCAACAGAAACTCTCTCACAGAGAAGATCTTCCAGATGTTAACCTGAAAGATCTCTCTCCTAGACGGCATATTTCCTCAGAGATAAACTGAATGAATGCCTGTATGCTACCAATTTCTAACAGGAGAGCAGCACCTGCACTGCTGTATTCTCTTTCAGTTTCAAATTAGAGAGAGATGCCTGCAGTGCAGGTGATTTTTACAATGTCATGCATCTAAATAAGGAACATCACCACAGCAGCAACATCAATGCAGCTATACTGGGTGTAGGGGCAGATGGGGGAGGGAACGTTAAAGAAGGACTGAGCTGTCAAAAATGGAATTTTAGCCTTTTTTCCTGCTTCAGGGCCAAATCGTAGTGTAGACCCAGTTTAATCTGGTACAGCATGAACTGCACTGATGTTGTTTGTCACAGATGGGACCATGTCTACAGGTTTACACTCGTACAACTAGACTAGTAGCTGAAGTATCAATGTAAATAGGCCCAAGTTTTATTCCTCAAATCTGTTACATGGCTGGTACTTCCAGGAAACTGTACTTCTTCCTTCCACCTCTTCCAGAATCCTAGCATTTAAGCAAATGGGAGGAAAGTAAGATGCACATTTTGGCTAGTGACCTAGAATATAGGCAAGGGCAAAAATTATGTCCTCATGCAGGGGTTGGCAACATTTTTGAGCAGTGCACCAAAAATACCTGCAACTTTGACTTGTAAGATATTGGAGTGCCAGGGACAGATGGTGGGGAAGCAGCAAGGGGCCCAATCCTTGTTGTGGCAGCACAGCCCTGGTCCCTTCCCTGAGGTGCACATGCCAAGCAAAATGGCATGCATGCCAGGGGTTGTCTACTAGTACTAGTACTATTCCCTATCAATAAGCTGTCACAATGCAACTTATTAGTATGCTCCTTCTGCAACACAAGCATAGCAAAATGACTGTAGCTTTAACCTTGTTTCATTCAATTGTATTTCTATACTACTTAACTCACTTGTATCGCCACAGGAGTTCACAGATGTAACAGTTTTATCATAAAAGCTGATACAAAGTCCCAAGTTGAAGCATTTCAAAGTGATTGAAAGTTACGCCTGTCTGTATCATATCTGATGACTTTATAGCCAATTGAGTTTGGCACATTTGATCCTTATACCACATGTATTCATAGGAGAACTATCCTACCTTCCAAAAGCCATTTAATGCAAAAGTTACTAAAACTGAACGTCATATTTCTTTATACTCACCTACGCAGTTATCACAAAGGCTGCAATGTGAGGCACGAGGTGGGCGGAAAATCTTGCAAGTGAAACAGTATTTTAGTTTCACTGTCTGTCCATTGATGATTACTTCTTTTGTTCTGGGAGGTGGACGGTATCCTCCTGAACTGGAACCATTTGCAATATCTAAACACAGAAATAATACAGCATTTTAATTTGCTTTTAGCAGACATGATGCAACACTTTTCCATCATTTTGAATCCAGTTTCTTTATATGGTTATATTTTTATGAATTTATAACACCTTTCACCTCTCTCAGATGAAGTACCTTGGCATGCATTTCATGAACAGCCAAATGATTCAACACAAAACAGTCATAAAAAAATTAGCAACCTCATGCCTTGTACCACAAAAAGCAAAATCCCACACTCTTGAGCCAATCCAGGAGACACACCCAGGCACATGTTCTAGAATACCTGAATGACAGATGAGATTACTGAAACAGGGTAAATTAAAATTTGTTCAAATCACAGCTGGCCCTTTGGCCTTTGACAAAAGCTTGTGCTTCAAAAGCTTTCTGCGTTGTACACATCAAATTCATAAAGAACTCAACTGGGCTTCTCCTCTTTCCTCCCCTGCAATCCTTTAATTTAAAAATGACTCCCTATCTGCTGTTCTAAAAGTGTTTTTAGAAATACTTTTTATTTTAAAATAAATTATTTAATGAAACAAACAAAACAAAAATATACAAAAAATGAAGAAATGCAGCATGTAGGTCAAGTGAGATATGCAGTGCCCATCACCATTATGTCATTTAGAGCACTTGCCATGGCAAAAGGAAATAAAATCACTCTTTGTTCCAAGACCCTTGGCATGCCATGATACAATGGAGTACATTCAGCATAGCATTTCATTCAGCCTGCTTTTTGTGAGTTTAAAAATCAAACCCTTAGTGTTATATGAATGCATCTCTTGTGGGTTAAGAAACTGATTACTGTAAAAGTCCCTGCTTTCCTTATCTGGTAAAGTGATAACAGATTATTTTAGGACATTAGCATTTTTACATCCAGCAGCTAAAGGACTGGCTAGATTAATAATTCAAGTTCAGTTTTGTACTTTAACTGCTTCTGAAGTGAAGCTGTACCCTGAAAAAAATTCCCTGGCACTCAGCTTATCTGATCCTGTTATGTATTCAGAATCAAATCTGGTTACTTTAGTGACAAAAAGCTTTTATCACTGTCAACCAAGCAGAACCAAAAAAACTACAGGGAAACTACAAGGAAAATTAAACAGATTACTTTCTGATTTCTATATCATGAGCAGAATTAAGTTCCAGTCTCATACAGCCATGTATATAACCAGGCTCTATTCAATTTATGCTGCTCCTTACATCTTGGATGAGCATGATCAGCTAAAAAACCATGGTATTAACAATAACAACAAAAAGACTATGACTTGTTTATAGCTTAGTTAAAAATGTCACCAACTTGCTATGCACTTACTGAGCAGTTACAAGTATTTATACGGACCCAAACAAACTAAGGTTTGGAAGCCACTTCTCAAGATCGCAAAAACTATAGTTACTATAATACTTGCATCTTCAGCTAAAACGACAGGTTTACAACTAAAGTGAACAAATACAGTATGGCTATTTTCAAACTAATTTATTTTCCAACAGAACTAATAATTTTGTCTTGCTTTAATACCTATGACATTCTCATTTTGTTTTATTCTTAAAGAAAAGTATTTAAAACTGTAACATATTTTTACATTGTGTGGGCTTTTCTCCCTTCCTGACTGGCAACTAACATGTCTCACTGAAGCTGAGTTCACCAGTGGAAGGAAGTGTAAGTGGTCTTTAAATCACTAACACTTTTTTAGAAGATTTGACAGCACAGAACAGGTTAATTTCTCAATTATGAATGTAGAAAAATGTGCAAGTTCAAGAGTTTTGGCAGAAGACAGAATTCAAGAAGTGTGAGACATTCAATTACTTGGGCTGATAAGGGGAATAATATCTTATTTGCTCACATATAATTATTGCTATTGCTGAATCAATAACAACAAAACATTCCCACAAAGTAGCATAAGCAGTGATTTACTTGAGACCAAATAAGCTTATTTACAGAAGAAAAAATGACAGCGAGGAATACTTTTGGTTGTAAAAGGTATAGTGTTTATTTAAATTACTAATATTGAGAGAATTCAATATATTTTATTGTACTATACTTTTGAGTGACATTACTAGCAATATGCTTGCACAATAGTGTATTGATAGAGAAGCAAAGTTGTCCTTGGCAGAACTCCATTTAAGTTGATGTACCTATGAACAGAGACAAGCCTGGCTTTCAGTGTCGAGATAGGCTGATAAATCAGACTGGTAGAGAATGTATTAGCCCTAATTTGGCTCTAATACAATTTAAGCACTTGCTGGACTGTAAGCACAAGAACAGTCCTATTCTTCAGTGGGACTATTAACTTGCTTAAAATAAAGCACAGAAGTATTAAAGCCCCAAGTGAGTAACACATTTAACTGACCCTTCTGGAACACCTCAATCATTTACTCAACTTACAGATTTCATTCCCAAATATGACACTAAAAAAAAAAAAAAAAATGAAGACTTCCCTTTTTCAAAAACTTTCTACTGTGTAACAGAATAATCATTGCAGAAACTGTAGGCTATTATTGTGAATTATTTGGAAAAAAGGTATCTGAATAATATTTTTAAATATGACATTTTAAAAACAATGTTTCCCCTCCTGTGATTAGTTGTTACTGTTATTTTTAAATATGTCCTGACAGTGTGCAGCTGCTGTCTGACTAGTCTGGGAGAACTTGGGTGCTGATAATACACTTCCCTTGGGGAAAGAAGTGTGCCTATGTTCAAGTTCAGAGGGACAGCCAATCCCAGCCCTCTAACTGGGAAAAATGCATCTTCAAATCCAAGGGTGAAACCCTAATGCCACTGAAATCAATGAAAAAAATCTTCTGGACTTCAGAAAGAACAGTAGTTCGTCTCAGTTAAGTTCCAAAATTCACCTTCTTGTAATGTATTAAATCAAATTCTCTAGAAACTAGTAACAATAAGGCAGGGTTAAACTTTGACTGAATTTAATCAAACTTATCTGAGATAACACTGAACTGGATTTGTCCTCGGTTGTGACTAGCAACATATCATTTGAGCTGACCCTACTGACCCATCTTCAAATGCAAGAAAGTGCTCTAATGTAGACAAGCTCTTAAAAGAAATAAACCTTTACTGTCACTTTACACAACTAAGCCCATCTGAAATCAGCTGTATTTTCTACTGTAGATAAGTGTTTTCGGTGCTATAATAAATCACATTTTATGGAATAGGTAGACTTCTTCCCTGATGCCCTCTGGGATTTTGTACTCGTTTTCTAGGAACATTTTAACTATAGTGCAAAGTGGTGCTCAGGCAGTTTTATTACCCTGTTTGGAAAAGTCCCTCTAGGACTTAACACACTTGCACTGTTACAGGAAAGCAGATGCAGTTTTCTAACGAGGATAGAGTAGTCCAGCTGCCTCTACAAAATGCCAACACCTTGCATATTAGTTTACATACAGCGTGTAAATTCTTCCAAGTAATTTAAAACTGTTTTAAAATCAGTCAAAGCTGCAATGTAGGCAGAACCCCAATGGCTGGAACATTTTTATTTTTATATAATCAGCTGACTGAAAACTACTTTCAGGGGATTTCACGAGGCCTATTCATAAAAGCACTCCTTGTCTTACCCACTCAGTGACTCCAGGCATTTTGATTTTCTTTGTCAGCTTCTTCAAATTAGCCAAGACTCTATTGGACAATGCTCTTAGGTCCTCTCTGCACAGTGGCTTTTAATGAGGGACTTTCTGTATAACATGGTGGTTAAAATAAGAACTGAACACCCACTGCGTTAAGCAGATAAGGTACAATTCTAAGAGAACCATGTCTGACAAGAGCACTGGTCATCATGCAAACCGTATCAGGCATGAGGCCTTCCATAAGCAGATCAGCTCCTCATTATTCAGCATTTATAACTTTGAATATTAGCAGCTATTTAAGTATATTACTATCTCTCACCATCTCTAGATACGTAAAACATAAGCACTAAGCACATAATACCTAGGAACACCTGGTTTCTGCTAGTGCTGTTTTACTATGTCCTGCTTTGTCTTAGGATTGTGGATTCAACACGGGCATGGAATTTCCTTCCCCTTCTCCCTGCAAATAGCCTTAAATGCTCATAAAAATAAAAGTTTTGCTTGGGGAAATGTGCAGGGGTGAAAGCCTGATCCCATTAAAAAACCATGTTGCAGCAATTTTGCCATCAATTTCAAAAGGGACTAAGATAACAAAATATAATACAATGAAGATATAATGACAAAGCAATTAATTTGTTGCTTTATTTTTTTCTACTGCAGTAAAAGTCTTGTGCAACCAGAATTCTTCATGAACGACCTTTAGCATCAATAAGAGCATTAAACTAAATAATATGTAATGCTGAACCTATGACACTAAGGAAGGTCATCTCTTTGCGTAATCATTTAAGTCATGCCGCATGCTTAATTATAAACACTAGTCTAAGAGAAGAAAAACACAGTATCCAGATAGCCAGGAACCTATACCAGAGATGAACTACTTTGTTTACAGTCACTAATCTCAGAGGCCAATGCAGCATCCTACTTTAACAAAACACTGAGGATGTGATTTAAACACTAAACTAGTGCTGTTTACTGCGTTCCACTCTTAACTCTTAATCTGGTGTCTATCACGGGTTACTGCCTTAGAAGATTATACTAATAATGCTAAGAACAGGGGTGCTCAACCCCCAGCCTGCAGGCCAGATCCAGCCCATGGGACTCCTCATAGGTCTGGAAATCTGGCAGCAGAATGGTGGCTCTGATCCCCCACTGTCAAACTGCTGGGTCCTGCATGCAGTGGGGAGCCCTGGGTCCTGCATGCTGGTTCAGGTGCACAGTCCCTGTGCACAGGGCTAGTCAGGGATATTGCCAGGCCCCAGGGCCTGATCCCAGTGTGGGGGGCTGGGAGAGGGTGGCACCTGGCCCAAAACACAACCCTGGCTTCCTGGGGCAGGAGGGGGTGAAGCCAAGTCCCCAGGGACCAATCACTGCAGAAGGGTGCAGCATGGGACCAATCTTGGCATGCAGGGGTGGGAGGAGAAGCACAGGGCCCCTGGTACCCAATCCTAACATGCTAGGGCAGGAGGGGGTGGTGCCAGGCTCTCAGGACTGAATCCTGGCATACAGGGGTAGGAAGAGATGGTGCCTGCCTCAGAGCCTGATCTTGGGATTCAGGGCTCAATGCAACCCATGGACTGGCCCTGCCCCACTCATCTGGCTTGCAGGGCCAAAAGGTTCAACACCACTGGCTTAAATCATCTTTAATTTATTAGAAAATGTTAAGAATCATAGAACTAAAATGACAAAGCCATAAGGGAAATACAGTGACCAAGTGAGGGATTAACATAAGAGGGATGGGAGTAGGAAGGGGAACACAACTAGGTTACATAATTACAATGTTAGTCAGCTAAGCCCTATGCACGTTAAACCCAATGGGTGCCTGTACATGAGCGTGGAGGCTGCTCGGATGTGCTGTAACTACAGCGTGTCGGAGCAGACTTGATAAATCAAGTTTTAATTAATCGAGTCTGCTGGAGTCTGGTAATTACCACGCTCTAGCAGCCTCCTGTGTCTCATGTATCAGCACCTCCGTTCCCCACACCTCCGGAGCACGTGTAAAAGTGCCCCAAGTGTCTAGTTGTGCAGACCACTTAAGATTGGCTTAATCTTCTTGAAACATTTCAAAAGCGCACTGGGGAAAGTGAGTGATACTTTCAGCTGGTCCTCCATGAACCAAATCAATGTTATGTGGGGGCCCCTGGGACCAGGGACTAAAACTGGCCCCTGGTCCCAGAGGTTGGGGGAGAGAACCCCCCCCATCTCCCCAAGTTCCCCTGCTCTCACCAAACCCTCCAGGACCCCACTAACCCCCTTGCAAACTCTGCTTACCACCCCAATCCTCCACGCCCCCAGCAAATTGTGCTAGCCCCCCAACACCTCCACAGAACCCACTTGCCCCCCATCCCTTCACAGACCCTGATAGCCCTTGATCCCCCCTGCAGACCCAGCTTGCCCCCAGATACCCTGAATCCCCCTGCTAGCCCCCAATCCTGACTTACCTTAGATCAGGTGGTCATTTTAAACTTGATCTAACCTCCCCAAATGTCTGTATGTACTTTTAATGAGAACTAGAAAATGAGGACAGGAACAATTGGCAGAGATGGACTGCAGCTGTGGCCTAACATTGAGTTCTTTGAGGCTTTTTGAAATGCTGTAGGAAGCAACTACTCTGAACAGGCATGGGGAAGCATAGAGAAGAACTTGGGAGGAGGTGTGCAGATTGAAAGACAGCAAGAGGGAATCTGTGTGAATATATCAGCAATCTAAAGAATGTCCTTTTCATTCCCTTCACTGTAGACAGCCACCTTAAATTTGGAAGCAAAACAGAGTAACCAGACTAAACAAGCCCAGTTCCCTCAGCCTCTCCTCTTAAGTCACGTGCCCGAGCCCCTTAACCATTCTCGTTGCCTTCTGCTGGACTCTCTCCAATTTGTCCACACCCTTTCTGTAGTAGAGAGCCCAAAACTAGTCACGCTACCCCAGTTATGGCCTCAACAGTACTGAAGAGGGGAATAATCACTTTCTTTGACCTGTTGGCAATGCTCCTGCAGCCGAGTATACCGTTAGCCTTCTTTGCAACAGGGCACACTTGGCTCATATTCAGCTTATTGTTCCCTAGGTCCTTTTCTGCACAGGTACTGCGCATCCAGTTGGTGCATGGGATTGTTCTGTCCTAACTGCAGGACTTTGCACTTGGTCCTTATTGAACTTCATGAGATTTATTTTGGTTCAAATCCTCCAATTTGTCTAGGTCACACTGAATCCTAACCGTACCCTCCAGTGTACCTACTACTCCCCCCAGCTTGGTGTCATCCGTAAATTTGCTGAGGGTGCACTCTATGCCATCTTCCAGGTCGTTGATGAAGACATTGAACAGAACTGGACGCAGAACTGACCCCAGAGGTACTCCAATTACAGGCTGCCAACTACATATTGACTGATACTCTCTGAGCCCAATGATCCACCTAGTTTTCTATCCACCTTATGGTCCATTCATCCAAGCCACACTTCCTTAGCTTGCCTGCAAGAATGTTGTGCGAGACAGTATCAAAAGCCTTGCTAAAGTATACCACATCCACTGGTCTCCCCGCATCCACAGAGCCAGTCATCTCATCATAGAAGGCAATCAGGTTGGTCAGGCATGAGTTATCCTTGGTAAATCCATGCTGACTGTTCCTAATCACCGTCTTCTCCTCCAAGTGTTTAGAAATGGATTCCTTGAGGACCTACTCCATGATCCTTCAAGGGTCTGAAGTGAGGCTGACTGGTCTGTAGTCCTCCTCCATAGATCCTCCTCCTCTTTCTTAAATATGGGCAGTATATTTGCCCTTTTCCAATCATCCATGACCTCTCCCAATCGCCATGAGTTTTCAAAGATGAGGGCTAGTGGCTCTGCAATCACATTGGCCAACTCCCTCAGAACCCTCGGGTATATCCCATCTGGGCTTGTACACATCCAACTTAGTCCTTAACCTCCTAATTTGTTCTTTTACCACTGTTGGCTGCTCACCTTCTCTCAAACTGTGCTGCCAGGTGCAGTAGTCTGGGAGCTGACTTTGCCTGCAAAGACTGAGGTGAATAAGGAATTGAGTACTTCAGCCTTTTCTGAATCCTCTGTCATTAGGTTGCCTCCTGCATTCAGGAAAGGACCCACGCTTTCCCCGATCCTCTTCTTATTACTGACATACTTGTAGAAACCCTTCTTGTTACCTGTTATGTCCCTTGCTACTTGCAACTCCAATTGTGCTTTGACCTTTCTGACTTCATCCCTGCAGGCCCAGGCAATACTTTTATACTCCTCCCTAGTTGTTTGTCCAAGTTTCCACTTCTTATAAGCTTCCATTTTGTCATTTAGCTTACTGAAGAGTTCCCTGCTAAGTCAAACTGGACTTCTGTCATACTTGCTAGTCTTCCTGCACCATCAGGATGGTTCCTGAACTCTCAGTAAGGTTTCTTTAAAGTACAGCTCTCCTGGATTCCTCTCACCCTCAAACTGGCTTCCCAGGGGATCCTGCGCATGAGTTCCCTGAGCAAGTCAGTCTGTATTTTCTGAAATCCAGGGTTCTTACTCTACTGTTCTCCTTCCTCCGCTCAGGATCCTGAACTCAAATGTGATTGGGGAAAAAAATATTTTCAGTAACTCTGGCCTCCTCCAGGCCTTGCAGTAGGGTCCTGAAAGTTGGTAGGGGATGCTCTTTGTGCCAGGGGTGCATCTTTTACTCTTTGTAAAAAGTGCCCAAATTTGGGAGGGGAAGAGGAAACAGTTTGCTCATCATGTAAGTGATGTGTTAGTATCACTGCACTAGCTCCATCCGCACCAAGCCTGCTCCAGCTCATGGGTGACCAAGTTATTGATGTGACATGTTCCCTAAAGTGGCAGATCATGCTGCATTACAGAGGCTGTGGGATATTACAGACTGCTGTAGTGTTGACCTCCAAAACTGAAAGTAGGGAGACTTTTTGGCATTTCAGTGCCCTCCCTGATGATGCCTAGAAAGAGAAAAGGAAGCATCTGATTAAGTAATGTGAATAAAGAGCACTGCATGAGCCAGAGCATGGATTAAAGGGGGAAGAGGGAAGGAAACAGCGCCCAGCCTGGCAGAAGAAGCAGGAATCACATGATGGGACACAGGTATAACTGGTAAGAGTTTGCATCCTGGAGCAGCAAAGGCATACCTGATGGGGTTGTGCCCTAGGGTGCTGGAATGGATGCAAGGGGCTCAAGGTTCTGGCTACACAGAGCAGAGTAAGAGTTGGACACACTGCTGTGAGGGGAGGTCTTGCCATCAACAGTCAAGTTAACCCTCCCTGGCCCTGTTCCCGTAATGTTACACTATTGCTGCCATTGACCTTGCTGGCTCAAGCAAGTTAGGGGGTGGAGGGAAAGGACGGCAAGTGATTGTCAGGGATCTGGGATTTCTGTTCGCCATGGTAAAACCTGGATTTTCTCATTTTAAGGAGAAAAATCCAAATTTTCTTCTTTAAAGGAGAAAAATGCAGGAAATGATGAAGGGCCATCAGCAGGACGGGGTGTGTGTGTGTGGTGGGGGAACTGAAGCCCCCATAGTGAGGGAGGGAGGAAGTTGGTCAGGGCATGGCTGGGGCTGGTGCTGCTGCCAGCTCGTCTGAGAGATGGGGAGGGGTGGGGGTGGCACTCCCAGGGGTGGCAATGCACTTCAGGGGGTGGAACTAGGAACTATCATGTGGACATATCTGCAACTTTTTTCCTCCAGCTCAGTTTGAAATCCCAGGTTTAGTCAAGAAAATAGATTATTTGTCCAATTCTACCAGTACCCTAACTGTATCCTCTGAATGTAAAGAAGCTGCCCCATAAAGATTCTAGAATTTTGTTATGGTTACCCATTTTTCTCCCCTTCCCAGGTGGCTGTTGTTCATTTGATCAAAGACCAAGGAAAGACAACTGCTGTAATTTCTACATCTTGCCTGAAACAGCACTTATTCATATTCAAAACACTCTTGAAGAAGAATATGCTGTGCCTGGCAAGGTAAGAATTCTGCAGCTAATTCAAAGTCAAAATGCTATCAATTTCCAAATTAGTTAATAAATGCAACAGCTGTTAGGACTGAAGTTCTTACCTACTATCACTTCTATGTGTTCCTTAGCTTTACACTAGGCTTAGGTTCCTTAAACTTTTGCAAAGCTCTTAAATAACTATCAAATGCTGGATATCATTCTAACTAAAATGCCTGATTAGTACATTAAGTCATTTGGCATTCATCTAAAAGGTGTGTTTCAAATCTTAAGAACAAGTCCAAATGGTGTATGCATGTTAGAATGTTCTCAATTCATTTCTGAGGCAACACAGCTTGAGAAACTGAGAACTCCAATTAAGGCATACATGATCAACATCCGCAGAGACTGTCTCTTACCAAAACACAGTCTGCGTGTAGAAACCGTGAGCTAGCGCTTTTAGAACTTTCCAGAAATCAATAATTTCTAGTTAATATATCTGCTCCAATCAAACTGATTTATTTCATAGATTTCATAGACATTAGGGCTGGAAGGGACCTCAGAAGATCGAGTCCAGACCCCTGCCCAAAGGGCAGGAAGTCAGCTGGGTTCATAGGATCCCAGCAAGATGAGCATCCAGTTTTCTCTTGAAGGTGTTCAATGTAGGCGCTTGAACCACCTCCGGTGGCAGGCTGTTCCAGACCTTGGGGGCTCAGACAGTAGAGAAATTCTTCCTTATGTCCAGCCTGAAACGGTCTTGTAGTAGTTTACGATCATTCGACCTAGTAGTCATTCCTTGGGGCGCTCTAGTGAACAAACGTTCCCCCAGATACTGGAGGTCACTCCTGATAAACTTATAGGTGGCCATCAGATCACCCCTGAGCCTGCGCTTTTCCAGGCTAAAGAGCCCCAGGGCTCTCAGCCTGTCATCGTAGGGTCTGCTTCCCTGACCTCTGATCATGCGCGTGGCTCTTCTCTGGATTCTCTCAAGCTTCTCCACATCCTTTTTGAATTGTGGAGCCCAAAACTGGACGCAGTACTCCAGCTGCGGCCTCACTAAGGCCGAGTACAAGGGGAGAACGACGTCCCGGGATTTGCTTGAGAAGCATCTATGGATGCAAGCCAGCGTTTTGGTCGCTTTACTAGCCGCAGCATCGCACTGCAAGCTCATGTTCATCTTGTGGTCAATGATGACCCCCAAGTCTCTTTCTTGCATAGTGCTAGCCAACATAGCACTGCCGAGCCTATAAGGATGCTGCGGGTTTTTCTTCCCAAGGTGGAGAACCTTGCATTTATCGGCGTTGAACACCATCAGATTCTCGTCCGCCCACTTGCTGAGTCTGTCCAGGTCAGCCTGGATCACCCGCCTGTCTTCTGGTGTGGATACTTTGCCCCAAAGTTTGGTGTCATTGATGAACTTGGCCAGTCCGCTTCTGACTCCAGTGTCCACATCATTAATGAAGATGTTGAACAGTATGGGTCCAAGGACAGAGCCTTGGGGGACCCCACTGGTTACAGGACACCACGATGAGTGACTTCCATCAATTACTACCCACTGGGTCCGACCCCGGAGCCAATTTTCCAGCCAGTGGATCATGGAGGACCCAAGGCAACAATTGGCCAGTTTCTCTAAGAGGTGATCATAGGAAACCAGATCACCTCTTTTGGCTTTTTTGAAGTCAAGATATATGACATCAATCTCTTCTCCCTTGTCCAGGTGATAGGTCACCTGGTCGTAGAAGGAAATGAGATTGGTCAAGCAAGACCTACCCGCAACAAACCCGTGCTGGCTATCCCTTAACATGTTGGCGTCGGCCAGTCCATTAAGGATGGCCTCTTTGATAAACTTTTCTAAGATCTTCCCCGGGATAGAAGTCAGGCTGATGGGCCTATAGTTAGCCAGATCCACTTTCCTCCCTTTCTTGAAGATAGGCACCACAATGGCCTTCTTCCAGTCTTCGGGCACTACACCAGAGCGCCAAGAGTTTTCAAAGATCCGTGCTAGAGGCTGGGCTATGACGCTCGCCAGCTCCTTGAGTACCCTGGGGTGAAGATTGTCAGGGCCGGCTGACTTGAAGGTATCCAGCTTCTCAAGATGTTCCTTCACGAAGTCAGCATCAATGGAGGGCAGGGGATCACCCTCACCCGAACTTCCCTGTCCCGTAGCGGGCATGGGCATCCCGTGGGACTGATGAAAGACCGACGCAAAGTACCTATTTAATAGGTGGGCTTTTTCCTGGGTGTCAGTTGTCAGTTGCCCCATCTGGTTCAGCAGGGGTCCAACGTTGCCCCTGCTTTTCCTCCGGCTCCCCACATATCTGAAAAAGGACTTTTTATTGTCCTTGATGCTCAAAGCTAGTTGGAGTTCAGTTGCAGCCTTGGCTTTCCTGGTCTGCTCCCTACAGGACCAGACCAGTGCAGAATAATCCTCCTTGGAGGTGACTCCCATCCTCCATCCTTTGTAGGCCTTTCTTTTTAGCCTCAGGAGGTCTGCTAGGTCCCTGGAGAGCCAGGGGGGCTGCTGTGCCCTCTTGCTGCCTTTCCTTCGAGATGGAATAGACTTAGCTTGTGCATTGAGGATCGCTCCCTTGAGGAGCAACCACTCTTCTTGAACTCCCCTTTCTCCGTGGTCATGGTCCCTTAGGGCCTCACTGACAAGCCTCCTGAGCTTGTCAAAGTCGGCTTTCCTGAAGTCAAGGACTTCCGTGTTGCTGACTGACTTGCCAGCTTTTTGGCGGATGGTGAAGGTGATCAGCTCGTGGTCGCTGTCACCCAGCTTCCCATCGATCGCTAGGTCACTGACTAGGTCATCCCCAGTAGCCAGTACCAGGTCGAGCAGCGCTTTGCCTCTCGTTGGCCCATACACTTCTTGAGTCAGGTAGAGGTCATCCACGCACGAGAGGAAGCTTTGCGACCGCTCAGATTTTGCTGAGCGATCCTCCCACGAGATGTCCAGGTAATTGAAGTCACCCATGACAACCATGGTCCTGGAGCATGCGGCCTCAGCCAGTTCCCGGGCAAACTCCTGGTCAAGCTCAGGACTTTGGGTGGGAGGTTTGTAGTAGACTCCCACCATTGTGTCCCCTGTGCTGTGTTCCCCACGGATTTTAACCCAGAGGGTCTCCAGTCGTCCACCCTGGTCACCAATATCGGCTTGCAGGGACGTGTAGCTTTCCTTAACATAGAGAGCTACACCCCCACCCCTTTTCTCTACACGATCCCTCCTGTACAGGGTATAGCCATCTATACCAGTGGTCCAGTCATGGGTGGAGTCCCACCAGGTCTCCGTTATCCCTATGACATCATAATTATTTGCATTGAGCAGGAGGATGAGTTCCTCCTGCTTATTCCCCAAGCTCCTGGCATTTGTGTACAGGCAAGCAAGTGCCCCCCGGGGGGCTCCTTCCTTGCCCACAGATTTTGCCAGGGCTGGGGCAGGGATGGACTCCCTTAAGTGCCTTGACCTGCTGACTTCACAAGGATTGCTCAGCGGGCCAGCAGTGGCGGTAGTGCCCCTGTCCCCCAGCGGGCTTAGTTTAAAGCCTGGTGGAGCAGGTCAGCCAGTCTGGCTGAGAAGAGCCTCCTCCCTAGGGGAGAGAGGTGGAGGCCATCTCTTCCCAGCAGCTCGCTGCCTCTCTCGCCAAAGAGCAGGCTGTGGTCACGAAAGCCAAAGCCTTCCCGACAACACCAGCGCCGCAGTCTTTGGTTGACCACGTGGATCCTCCTCTCCCTCCTCGGCCCATAGCCTGAGACTGGGAGGATCGACGAGAACCCCACCTGTGCCCCCAGACCCTTTAGCCCCGCTCCCAAATCCCTGTAGCACCTCATGACCTGGCTGGGAGCGCTCCGAGCCGTGTCATTGGTGCCCACATGAATTTACACACACCGAGTTTCCAACGATGGCTTACAACTTAAAATCAATGCATACTGTATAAAGTAGCCATTCAAACCTTTTCCTATTAGCAGGAGCAAAAGTCAGTCAAGCTCATCTAAATTTTACTTATCCCAAGAAAATGATTTTCCTAGAATAGCTTTTAACTTGCTTCTAATTTGCGTGTAAAAATAGAGGTAAGGGAGGAAGGGAGATTAACAAAACCTGGATACAGAAATATTCCAACTTTCCAGATGAGGTACAGTACAAGTAGCAGGGGACACTGTTGTATTAATGTGCTTTAACCTTTACCAGAAGAGACCTCCTCCTGATCTCACAGATCAGTGTATCCATTCAAAGCCTCTTTTCTGAAAAGGTCAACAAGTGGGCCAATTATCAAATGAGGTAACGTGAATTCTCTCTCCTCTCTTGGGAACTGAATTGAGGCTGAATTCATTTCACAAGAACTTTCACATAATTGTTAGATAGCAACTTTTGCTGAAAAAATAAACATTTATTCATATAAATATAAAAATCTAAAAAAAACCCTGAAATATTCACCCTATCCAACTCCTATTGCCATCTTAGGGAACTTAAACATATGCAGTGAGGCTGCTCCGACATGCTGTAATTACAGAGCATCAGAGCAGACTTGATTAATCAAGTTTGCTGGAGTGTGGTAATTACTGTGCTCCAGATGACTCCAGTGTCTCGTGTATCAGCATCCCCATGCTGAAAAATGGCGGCGGGGGTGCTTTAACTAAAGCTCATTGAATGAGCTTTAGTTAAAGCACCCCCACCGCCATTTTTCAGCACGGGGACGCTAATACACAAGACGCTCTGGGTGCTTTAATTAGAGCAGCTCTTGGAGCTGCTCTAATTAAAGTGCCTCTCCCCCTACCCCTCCAGGAGCACATGTTTAAAATGTTTAAAAGGCCTTGACATTCTTAACATTTCTTACTCAGCAATAAAAATGTATTGTTCTCTTTTAAAAGTGAGTGAGTAACTCATAACAAGTCCAATTACACCATTTGGGAAGTGTTTGAACCTAATATTTGTCATGGGAGCAGGAGATAGGAAGAGGGTTAGCAACTGAGATGATGCTTGGTTTGACAGCTGAGAGAGAGGAAATAAGGAAGCCTGAGAATTACAGTAAGAGTTAACCAGTTGGGAGAAGGACAGATTTGAACAGCCAACAACAAATGCCAGAAAATAAAACAAATATTCCTCCAATTGCAATGGCCATATTTTCTTAATACAATACTCACTTTTCCTCCCAAAATCAGCTCCTCCAAAAACTGAAGTGCTTGAATGAAGTGGGGAAGATAATTTTCTGCCTGTCATATAAGCACCCTGTTTTCACTCATGCTGTACAACGTAGCAGTTATTCTATTACTATTTAGGCAGCGGAGGGAATCAATGGACTTAAAAGTTCATTGTTCTTCACTCCACAAACATCTCTCCTTCTTAATATCTTCATGTTCCACTAACCAAGCTAATTTTTCTTAGGGCAATTTTGGTGACTGCTAGCTGTTCCTGTTCTCTGTCCTCCTATTTCACAGCCATAGAAATTCTATAGCTTTAGCTTTCTTCAAAATCATAGGTCCACCCATCTTCAACAGTAATTAGGGTTTCAACTTTTCAGTTACGCAGGGGGTTGGAGGAGTGACAAGGAGACAGGAGCATCCGTATTTTTTAAAATCATCAGCTATGCCAAATTAGCTTGGACTTTAACAACTACTATATCTTCACTCTGGGATTCACAGGCACAAACAGTCCATAATCGGAACTAAGGACTCCTATAGACATGCGGGAACCCTGCTCTGATGCGCTAGAAATCCAGCGCATTGGAGCAGACTCAATTAATTGATTCTGCCCGAGCATAGAAACTGACATGCTCCGGCAGCCTTCCATGCCGCGTGTAGATCAGTGTCCCTGTGCTGAAAAAATGGTGCTCTGAAATAAAACATTTGATGAACTTTAGTTCAAAGTGCCCTGTCACCATGCCACCAGGTTTTCAGCACAGAGACACCGATATACATGACATGTGGGTGCTTTTAATTCACGCAGCTCACTAATTAAAGCGCCCAGCGCCACATGCCAGAGTATGTGTAATAATGCCCTTAGATATAATTCTCTTGCTGAATAAACCACAGTAAAATCTAACTCCCTGTCATAGTTACATGGACTCTGCATAAATAAAAACATAATAAAAAATTAATTGTCATCGCTGAAATAGTACAGTCTTCTAGGGACTACGGCTTAGTATATATTTGTACAGTGTTTCACATAAATCATCCTGTTCCTATCTAGAGACTTACATACTATCACAACATAAAAACATCATAATTAGACAAGACCTGTCACTAAAGATATGCTACTTAAGAAACTGAAGGATTTTAAGAACTTGTACGTTGACATTGAGTTATTTTTCCTACTATAAACACTTTTAAAAGTACAAGATTCTCTTCCTGTGCACCCGAGCCTTCTGCCATATTTGCAGAATAGATAAGTGATACATTACAGCACCAACTAATAGTCTGGGCCCAATACTACTGTTGGCATTTTCTGATGGCAGAATTAATCAATCTCCTTTGAGAATGTGTCAATACTACTTCTGTTACTCAGTGTCACTATTCTAGTATGGTTACTGTTGTGAGATGGAAGTTACTACTCCAGTGAGCTGTGCACACCACATTCAGACAGCGCACACGCACCCCCCTCCTCAGTTGGAAGGAAAGTGAAGAGATCAACAGACCTTCTGTGTTACCTATTTGCCTTTCCAGGTCTGCTGCTTCATCTGGTGTTGCCCGTGGGAGGACGCCTGGATCACTGAAACTAGTACGCAGCAGGGTGCCCATCACGAAAAAGAAAAGAATTCCACCTATTGCAGGAATAGCAGGTGTAATCTTCTCCGACAAGTATGGACAACTGAAAGAAAAAGGGAAAAGACAAAACAATATGTTAAGGCCCCCAGTATCAAATAGTGAGGAATATGCTAAAATAAACTCAGTGTCACTTGCAATTAAAGGCTATACATTAAAATCAAGACTATACATTATTTTGAGCTTAGACTGCTTGCAGCAGAATGCTATGCTCATGTTTACTAAAGCAGTAAGCTGGCTTTAAAAAGCCATCCCCTACCACCATCACCTAGTATGTGTTTACTACATTGCATGCAGTTGATATTTTGCTCACCAGAGAGCAACAGGCTTTATAACGATTATGAGATTACTGCTTAGATTCTATGGGGCTGGTATTGGGTATTATTATAAAGCTTGTTTACAGTCTGAGACAGGACAGGCCTGAAAATAAACCTGTACATAAATTTATAATGAAAAAGCGAAAAAAAACTTAAATGAATTCTACAAAATGAATTACAGCAGAGGAGATGCATGAGGATTTATGTAAGTGGCATGCGTTCCTTCTCATCAGCATTCCCTCAATTTGAGGATGATCTCCACTATGGCTCATCTCCACTATGGCTCATCAATGGGTCTTGAGGTGACTCCAATCTTGAGCTACAGACCCACCCACAGAAGATTCAGGTCTTTCCGCAGAGGAGAGTATGCCAGAGATTAGGATTTCTTTCCTTTTCCTTCCTCCATTCCTTTCATCACTGCTTCAGTGGCAACACGCTTACTCAAAACATGCTGCTACTTGGTTGGGGCTGCAGCATCATCGGAGTTGGTCAACAGCCAGCTCCTCCCAGTTCTTGATGTCAGCATCCGTTTTCTTGAGGTACACATTCAATGTGTCCTTGTAGTGTTTCCTCTGGCCACCGCAAAGTCTCAGGCCATTGCTAAAAACAGGGAGTAGAGCACTTGTGTTGGGAGTTGAGCATCTGCACACAATGCCTGGTCTGGCGAAGTTGGTGTTCAAATGTCACTGACTCAATGTTGGTAACCAATGCTTCAGCAAGGAAGCTGACATTTGTGCAGTGACATTCCCATTTGATGTGGTGGATTTTCCAGAAGCATAATTGGTGATACCTCTCCAAGCTTTTGAGACGATGATAGTAGGCCACCCACATCTGTAGAGGGGAGTGGGGATGATGACTGCATTGTAGACCTGGATCTTGCTTGGTGTTTTTCCAAAGATCACAATTAATAAAGACACGCTGAAGGAATTTCCCAAAGAAGGTACTTGTGCATCAGATCCTGAGCTGAATCTCCACCTCAATGTTCACTCAGAGAGGTGGCTACTGAGGTAAGAGAAGTGCTTGACTACCTCCAGGGTCTTCATCTCTATATTAATTTGGGGCAGGTGGGGTCACATTCATGGCTTGGAGCAAGCTGAAAAGAACTTTAGTCTTCTCAATGTTGAGAGGCCCAAAGTCTGGTAGGCTTCTCTGAAAAGATCCAATGTGATCTAGAGGTTTTCCTCTGTGTGCACAGGAATAGCACAGTTGTCAGGTTCAAGGTCAAGGATGATTTTTGACTGAAAACATCCCAGATTGAAGAGCTCTCCATCCGTTTGGCATTCTATGTCAATACCAGTAGGAAGGTTGCCCTTAATGAGAACCAAAACTATTATAAAAAAAATGGAGAACAGAGATGGGCAATGACACATACTTGCTTGACCTCTGCCTGAATGACAAACAGATCCGTCTCCAATCTGCTACATAGAACAGTCATAGTCATGAAGAAACCTCATAACCTTTTAGGTACTTTTCAGGATATCCAAATTTGACTAGTGCTTTTCACAAGGCTTTGCAATTGATGGAATCAAAGGCCTTTGTGAGGTTGATGAAGGCCATATATTCCTAACACTTTTCTTGGACCTGGTGGGCAACAAAGTTTATATCAGTTGCCCCACAGGAAGGTCTGAAACCACAATGAAATTCTGGCAGGACTTCCTCAGCAAGAGGTAAAAGACAGTTCAGGACGGTGTGGGAAAGGATTTTCCCTGTTGTGGAAAGGACGGTGATACCTTGATAGTTCCCACACACAGACGTATCTCCTTTCTTGAAGCTAGTCATGATGTTGGCATTACTCAGGTCCCCTGGAATCTCTTAATTGTTCCAATTTCATAGAATAAATTCACAGAATCTCAGTACTAGTTTCTCACCAGCAGCCTTGTAGATTTCACCAGGTAGGCCATCTGGTTGAGTAGATTTGTTGTTCTTGGTTTCCTTGATGGCATGCCAGACTTCTCCTAGGGTTAAGACAGGTTAGTGAGGGATCCCCTTTCTGAGTGTTGGGGGATGGACTCGATGTTGGTGCCTGGAAAAAACTATGCATGTCATGTTTGTCAGCATAAAGCTGGATCTCCTTGGCTTTACCACCACTGCATTGTCCATGTTGTATCTCATTAGTTCTCTGGAGACAATGGCAGTTCTTCCTTCTGGTCATTCATTGTCTTGGTTATCTATCAAGGTATGAACATTCCATATCACAAAAATCATTGTCTTTTTATGATGTTTTTGACTGCACAGAGAGTAATCCTGCTGGACATGCTTATCCAGGCAGGAGCAGATAAGACCACCTAGATTTAGGGCACTTTTTCTAGACCCTTCTCCACATTGGGTGAGCAGAGGGGGTCCTGAACAGGACTATTCAGTCACAGCAGCAGCTGCCAAATTGCACGCCTGTCTCAGCCCAGGTGCAAGACAACCATCACGCTACAGCCGCCTGCATGCAGATTCATGGCTGGAGACTGCTGTATTCACTAACCCTGTCTCTGTCACCAGTGGTGCATCCCACAGGGTTTTTGGAGATTGGTACAAGAGTGCATTGTTTCTGGTGATAGAAGCCTGTGTGCAACTTTAACATGAGGAAGCTGGTGCGTGGAAACAGCAAACACACAATCGTGACGAAGTGAAGATCTGAACCCAGTGTGTCAAGGGACAACCCTAGATGACAGGAGACCTCTTGCTGTAGCCTTCTGTCTTTACAGCCACTGAGATCCTGACATCATCTTTCACCTGATCCGCTGTTGAGGACTTGGGGTTGGACCGTGGTTTGTCTGGAATCTCCCCTCAGGCCTGTTTGCCATGGGTGTCCCTGCCAGAAGCATAAGACTCTGTGCAACACAGCTCTGACAGTCATTGGGACCAGGGCCCAATTATGACATGGTGGGTCCCTACGCTAGGAGTTCTCAACCTTTCTGTGTCGTGGCCCAGCAAACTGCGAACTGGAAGTGGCCGTGGCCTGGCAAACTGCAGACCACTGCACACAGACCTATGCCCAGAATTTCCGGCTTGCACCACCTCTGCGGGGAGGCTGTTCTGGACCCTGGACACTTGCACTAAGAAGAACTTTTTTCTTACGTATAGTCTAAATCGGCCTATTTGGAGTTTAGGACCATTAGACCTTGTTATCCCTTGGGGAGCTCTGGTGAACAGCTGTTCTCCCAGGTCCTGATGTACCCCTCTTATATAACTGTACGCTGTTACCAAGTCCTCCCGGGCCTTCTCTTTTCCAGACTGAAGAGTCCCAAGTCCCTCAGCCTTTCCTCGTATGGCCTGCCCTCCAGGCCTTGGATTATACGAGTGGCTCTCTTCTGGACTCTCTCAAGCTCTTCCACATCCCTCCTGAAGCAGGGGGCCCAAAACTGGATGCAGTACTCCAGCTGTGATCTCACCAAGGCCGAGTAAAGCGGGAGGATGACATCTAATGTGGGGCCCTAAGCTACAGCTTGCTTAGCTTGTGCCTAAATCTGGCACCAATTGGGACACACAAGCCTTCCCACCATTACAGGGTCCTGGTCTGTGAAGATGAGTGTTCCTTCTATCCTCCTAGAGACATGTCAATGTTAAGACAATAGCAAGTTGCATCCCAGGTTTTGGAGCTTTCAATCTGTCATGACCCAAAGGATAGGACTGTGTGTGCGCTTTGGCACTGCAGAATTATTTCCCGCCACGAGGAGCTTTCTTTGCACGGTGCAATTCTCAGTTGCATAGAGAAAACCCCGGTGCAAAGGAGTTCCCGCCATTCGCATACAAATTTGTGTCCCACTATTGGCTGTTTCTAAATTATTCCCACGTGGCGGCTAGCGATTGGCTTGCTAGCCGTATAAGAGGCTTGAGCGGTTTCCGCCCAAGTTGGAGGACTCCACAACCATCTCTTGGAGGAGGAGAAGGAGAACTTCACATCTTGTGAAGAACTCTAAGCGCTGTGGAGCCTAACAAACCCAGCGTGTGCCTTAAGGAGGATACAGGGGCCTGATCAACCTCTAGCCTCTCCCCGTCGCCACCTGATCCCTCGACGTACCCTTCCCTGCGCGCTCGGTCCACGGAGCCTAGCAAACTTCGTGTGTGTGTGTGTGTGTGTGTGTAACCAGAGCTCTTTCCGGGTTTAAAAGGATCGAGTTTTCTACGGGTCTTGTTCATGCGAGTTTTCTTTTCGTTTGTAACTGCAACTTAAGCGAAGTTTTTCCTGCCTGCGCCGTGACCATCTACGGCGTAAGTAAAATAATCTTTAATCAACCGCTATACGTCCGTGCCTAATTCTAGTCCGCTGTGCCGAATTCCCCGACCCACGTGCCAGGGCTGCTGGCCACAGCCCGCCGCACGCCCCCGAAAGCCTTGGACCGCTCCCGGCCCGCACATGGCGACGAGGATGGGATCCGGGGAAAGCACGATGGAGCTAGAATTAGTTAAGAACTGCCTTTGGCGCAGTGGAAAACGCCAAGTAGAGAACTTCATGGAACTGGAGGTGCATATCGCTTACCACCAGGCGGGCGGAACGGGTGAGAGGTTTATCAGCAGACGCCTTTCGCTGAGGGGAGAAGAGGGAGCTTCCGAAGACGGAGCCCCGAGAGAGAGGGAAGTGTGTCTTTACCCCGCGGCATTTGGGTGTATAATGAACGATGAGCAGGTCCTATTCAGGCCCCTTGACACTGTGTCCCTCGCCAGAGTCAACCCGGCAGGCGCAGTAAACCTGATCCTCACCCAGGAGTGTGCCCGTTGCCTAAGATGTGCTCGGGAGAGTGAAGAACCGGTGCCGATCGACCAGTTCGCCCCCTTTATGGTAGCGTCTAGATTGAAGGGTTGTGAGCTTCCATCCGAGCTTTGCGAAGACCTGGAGACGGAGGGACATGCCGCAGATGAGAGGGTGGCCCCAAAATGCGACAAGGGGGGAATGCTAACTGCAACTTTTCGTACTGTAACCGATTTAATGCAGAAGAATTTAAGTTTGAAAGCCCAGCTGCGTATGGCCGTTCAAGCAGTCAAAGAAGCGGCTGCGAAAGAAAACCCCGAGACACCACTCCAAGATGGCGCCGAGCAAGAGGGAGACAGCGTGGAAGAACCGGAAGAGAAAGGTGGAGCTTCAGAGGAACCCGCGAGAGTTCGGCCAGCGACCCTGCCCACCAACGCAGCGTCGCTTCCGGCGACCACGCCTTCTTGCCGACGGAAGGGAGAATTGAGCGGAGGAGTGCATCCGCCCCTCCTGCCTGAAGCAATAACAGCAGCATCGACTCCCGAAGTAACAGATCAGCCTGTAGCAACAACCAGTCGAGTTGCTACTACCTATTACGCTCGCACCAGAACTGAACTGCAGGATTTGTGCAGAGAATCAAGAATCCAACCTGAAGAAACTCTAGCTGTATGGTTGGGACGTTAGGTCGTGGAACTTGGGTCTGACCTGCTGAACCAGGAAGAAGCAAGCTTCTTGGTCAGACAAGCTTCGTGGAGTAGAGGACATGTCACTGACATCGACATGGTGGCGTTTAACGTTCACTGGCCTATTCCACTGCCAGCGCTTGTTGCAGGATTCATCGGTCAAAAGGCCCACGCGTGGCATGACGGACGGCCAGAACACATCGGCGCAGAGCAACTCATGCTAGCAATCATCGGAGTCTCGTACTGTGCCTGGTGTGCGGGCCGGGCCCCGAGCCCGCCCTCGTCGCCATGCGCGGCGGTGATTCCGATCCCATTCTGGCCGCCACGGGCAAGCCGGGGGCAAACTGGGGTCGTACCGGACCCGTCTCCGGTGCACGTGGGCTGTGGCCGTCAGCCCGGACATGCGGGGTGGGAGAAACCGCGGGATGATTTTGTGCATGCGAGTTAGAATTAGTCACAGAGGCGTAACGGTTGATTGAAAAGATTGTTTACTTACACCCAAAGATGTTATCAGTGTAGGCTGGACAAGTTTCCAGGCACAGCTCCCGCTTGAACCCTTGTTGGAGGATTCTGACAAAACGATTGCTCCCACAGAGTTTGCTAGGCTCCGCGGGTCCGGTTAAGTTGGGTTCGAAAAGTTTCCCCAGAGTTATTCAGACTCCGCGGGTCCGATACGTTTTCCCCGGAGTTTGCTAGGCTCCGCGGGGTCCCAAATTATAGGAAAGGGATACGTCTAGGATTGCGCTCGGCGATGGGGAGAGGCGAGAAGTGAAAGCTCCGTAGGCTCGGTTCCATTGCCTCTCTCTGCCTGCTTAGGGGAGGCGCGCCGGGTCCGCAAGGGTCCACAGTGCTTGGAGATCTTCACACAGAATATCTCTCTCTCCTCCCTCCTCCGGTGTTCGTGGAGTCCTCCAACTTGGGCAGAAACCACACAAGCCTTACGTACGGCTAGCAAGCCAATTGCTAGCCGCCATGTGTGCCTAAATTAGGAGTCGGCGAATAACATGGCGTGGACCCTAATACAAATGGCGGGAACTTCTTTATAGTGTGCATCACTACGATGCAAAAGAGATGCACACTGCAAAGAAGCTGTAATTTGGCGGGAAATCCCCTGTTGCACCAGAGCTCTCTCTAGCAGCAGAGAGCTCTACCGTGCAAAGAAAGAGACAAAAATGGCGGGAAATAATTTAGCAGTGCTGAAGCACACACACAAACAAAAAGTCACAACTTTGAGTTGTGACACCTGGAACCCCAGAGCATGTGCGCTGGGACTGACATCACTCCAGCGAATAAGACCATGGCCTCACCGTCATCTACGAAATCCTGGAACCATTCCAGTGACCATTCACAGCATAGATAGTTGTCTTGAGGTTTATGGACGAAAGAACATCGCTGTCCTCTGGATTCTGCTTAACCCAATGGTTAACCAGCCTGTGAGTAACCTCCTTCGTCAGTTGTCCCGACTGCGTATCCTGATGGAGCCAAGAATATCTAGTGATCGGGAACGTCGACACCCGACCGAGGCTCAAGGTGCAAGACATCGCGAATCCGATCTTCCATCGTTGCCACAGAGAACACCAGAGGAGCGATACATGTTTGGATTTCTCCTACAGCGTTCTGGACTCAATAAGCGGCAAGTTCGGATTTTAGGGGACGCAGGCCAATGGCAACTGGCCTATGAGTTAGGTTTTCATTATCTGGAAGAGCTAGACGACGGCTCCTCGACGATTTCATCCAGTTGAGTGTGCAAGAGACGGTTGTCCAGAGTAGCAAACACCTGTATTATATGTTTTAGAAATGATAGTGTGGTTCCATGTGAATTTTGTAAATATTAGTGAAATAACTGTTTTAAGAGAATTCTTTTCACAGATCCGGAATTCAGAGTGCGTGGCGGACAGAAGCCCCAAGAAGGATAACATCATCGGCAGAAGTGAGGGCTTGACGCGCGACTTCGCCATGATGCCCACTGAAGCCCTGATCATGCAGTTTTTTGTTATGAATCTGGTTATGTGTGTATGTATTTGTGCTGGCTATTATTTAATTCGATCCCTGGAGGACGAACTTCTTATGTTAGCTGATTTTGTGTTTACCCGTTTAGTTCAATGACCCATTATAAGAGCTACTGGCAACCCGAGTGACAAGCGTGTGGCATAATTCAGCTGTGCCTTCAGCAAGGGGGGATGTCATGACCCAAAGGGTATGATTGTGTGTGCACTTCAGCACTGCAGAATTATTTCCCGCCACGAGGAGCTTTCTTTGCACGGTGCAATTCTCAGTTGCATAGAGAAAACCCCGGTGCAAAGGAGTTCCCGCCATTCGCATGCAAATTTGTGTCCCACTATTGGCTGTTTCTAAATTATTCCCATGTGGCGGCTAGCGATTGGCTTGCTAGCCGTATAAGAGGCTTGAGCAGTTTCCGCCCAAGTTGGAGGACTCCACAACCATCTCGTGGAGGAGGAGATGGAGAACTTCACATCTTGTGAAGAACTCTAAGCGCTGTGGAGCCTAACAAACCCAGCGTGTGCCTTAAGGAGGATACAGGGGCCTGATCAACCTCTAGCCTCTCCCCGTCGCCACCTGATCCCTCGACGTACCCTTCCCTGCGCGCTCGGTCCATGGAGCCTAGCAAACTTCGTGTGTGTGCGTATCCAGAGCTCTTTCCGGGTTTAAGAGGCTCGAGTTTTCTACGGGTCTTGTTCGTGCGAGTTTTCTTTTCGTTTGTAACTGCAACTTAAGCGAAGTGTTTCCTGCCTGCACCGCGACCATCTACGGTGTAAGTAAAATAATCTTTAATCAACTGCTACGCGTCCGCGCCTAATTCTAGTCCGCTGTGCCGAATTCCCTGACCCACATGCCAGGGCTGCTGGCCACAGCCCGCTGCGCACCCCCGAAAGCCTCGGACCGCTCCTGGCCAGCACACAATCCATTCCATATAAAATTTGTTTGTTTATTTTAAAAATAAGACCACAAGGAAGTTGAAACTCACAGAAATGAATAACCAAGGTAGTCTAGGGCAAAGATGAGAGCCTTTCTAGAGAGCAGAAGAAAGGCTTTATTGCTACCAGATTTACAATGCAACTACTAGGCTGCAAGACAATGAAGTTCACTTAGGGATTTTTTTTTATTCCACTTGCAATACAAGTTAGCATAAAAGAAAGTGCTAGAATCTAAACATGGCATGCTTGTGGCTGTATAAGGGAAGAGAGAGGCCATTATCAGCTGTATTTAGGTATTAAGCAGTATAACACTGTTAAATGTCAATAGTATGCTAAATACTGCTGGGTTGTCAAGTATTAACTTGGCATATGCACTAACTGAAATGAACCAACCCCTCTCTAACATAGAACAGAGAGGGTCAAAAAAACCCACCCCTCTTGACATGAGCCCTATGTGAAATGTTCACAATATTCATTTATTTCATTTAAAGACTGTTTCTAACCATCATTGTGGGGCACAGATTTCTAGATATGAACACAGTATGCTTAAAAAATAAAACATTCTTTAATTCCCTTTAACTTGCGCAATGAATTGAATACCCCTATCCTAAACTAATATAGTGTGGTATTTAAAGAGTTAAGGGATAGCTAAGAAGGGGGAAAAACGAATCTTGTGGCTTGGTTGAAAGAACAGTCCTAAAACATTAAAACACTGGTGAATGTTATTCTAATCAGCCCTTTTAGATATCAATTGCTAATGCCCAGATACAAAAAGGTAGTTAGGTAACTAATTGCCATTAAAATGAAGAGGGGTTTGGCACCAAAACATTTTCCTGGTTCTGGGCCATATTCCCTTAATATCAAAGAAACCAGACAGAAACAGCCAAACAGAGTCTTTTATACAACTCAAACCATTTACTGGTCAATTATATCCTGCACATGGTGAATTATTAAAATCCAAATTATTGTATTAGACAAACAATAAAGCTAATGTGTTCCATGAAGCATTATGGACCAAATTATAAGAAATATGCATTATAATGAATACTAAATATAGCATAATTCATTTTGATGCATACTTAAAGCTATACTCAAAGAAACTGTAACAAATTACAGATCTATGGAGAAAATTAGGGCTGGAGATGCATCTCAAGTTACCTTTCATGTCTCTACCATGAAATCATAAGAAACATTTAGGGCAGATGTCAAAGTAGCTCAGTAGATAACATCTGGATACCCACTTTATCTAAAATTATTCTAGAAATGATTGTCCAAGAACATATGCTAATAGCCATCATAAATAATTTACTGCATAATATGCAGTAAGTTGATGTGCTAACATTAAATTAAATTGCAAGGAACAAAAAATCCAACTCCCCATATAGAAAGACCAAGAAAGCCATGTGCTACAGGGCAAGTGACAAAACTATCCCTAATGAAGCATTAAAAACTCTTGATAAATATTTAGCTGAATCAATCTCAAATTCTGAAGAAAGATGGAATGATTAAAGTTGAAGATGTTCTTGCTCCTTACAGATGCAAAGTTAAGCTACCACAACAATCAGTGCATCTACTTCAAGCTTAAGGTTACCAATTCTGACTTGGAAGAAACAAAGTTAGCGTTCATAAAAGATGGGAAGATGCCAAGCACTACATAAGTGCTAATTAGCAATAATGACACTTGGACTCAACTGCCCCAATTCTCCATGAATTTAAAAATCATTTCCATCTGACAATCTGTTATTTAATATATAATTTAAGCCTAGGAGGAATGATTACATCTTTGTCTGATCTATACAAAGTGTAGGGCAAAGATTTCACCAAGTTACTCCTACACAGGATCCGATAGCATGTCTCTTACAGTGCGCAAATCATTCCTTAAATTCTTCTTCAAGGAGGCAATCCTTCCTCAAATTACAGTGAAATTTTTAAAAAATGCCCCCTTGTTTTTGCCTTGTGTTTGCTTTCTGTATTTCATAGCATTCTGTGGAGTCCATTTCGTTCAGAGGTACTTCCTGTCTCATGGACCTTTATGAAGATAGCAATACATCAGACACTGCTCTGAGGGAAGAGCTCATGTGTACAATCCTGCCACAGGCTTTGTAAAAGGATGTTTTCTATTTACAAGACACTGAAAGAATTTTCTATTTACAGGACACTGACTGAGTGTCAGAAAAGCTGACACTGAAGAAACAGCAGGCCAGCATGTGCAGAGCAAATCTATATAACCGTGATATGATTATTCTCAGGCCAAGTAGGTCTCTGCTTTGAAAAGGTGGTGAGCAGAAAAGAAAGCTCATCTTTAAAGAACTTTTTTTTAAAACCTCATGCTACATATTAATTTCAAGAAAGTTCTTGATATGAAATTTAAATATTTAAAATGATTAAAAACCACCTCAAATGTGATAGTTTCTGAAGTGTATTGTAACTGCTGCAAGAATTTAAAATATTTAGTTTTATATCATTACTTTTAGAGATGGTCACATATTACAAAAAAAATCTCCACTTATATTTGTTAAATTTTTTAATTAGTTTGTTTCAGTTGCACTTACATCCCCTTGTGCATCAACTCTTCTCAGACAATATGAAAAGTATGTTTCCTTGCAAGCGTCATTCAGCAAGCTCTACTGTTCAGACAGAGTTTTTAAGCCAATATTGGTGAGTATTTCCTGCAAGCAAATTTTGAACTTTTAGAAGCAAGTTATCTCATCAGAATGCTGGGAGCTGCTCTTCCTACAGAAGCAAATGTCACTACAGCATAGGAACCCCATATAAGGGACAAACCTCTGTCCTACAGTACCACTGCCAACCAGCAGTAAAAATCTTTTAAGATTGTTACTCTCTGACAGCTCTTTGGTAAGTAACTCTATGAAGTGAGCAGGTGGCATCAGCCTACTTCCTAGACACAGCACAAAACAAGACAACTGTTAGTAATTGGCACCTTTGATGGCAGCAATACAAAAAGATTGAACAGGCCAGGCCAGAAAAAAATGACTAGGAAGTATAGTTTCATAGCAGATCCCAGTCTACATTCTCACAGATGAACTGACTGTCTTTTATTACAGGTGGCACCAACCTTAAATCTACATTTCTGCAAACATAATCCAGAGAAGCCAGGCAGAATTTCAATGTAAAAACTAGGTTTTCCAAAAACCTTGTCTTTTTTTTCTCCCCTTGGTTGTCAAGTTCATTTTTTGAGGCTGTGTTTGAAGGTTAGTGTAAGCGTAGGAGGAAAATGAAATCTGCTGGAGGACTAGTCTGTTACTGCTGGATAAAAATAAAACACTAGTGCTGAAGACAGCTAATTATCAAGGACTGCCCCATGAACTAAGCTTGCCTAAGGAATACTAAAGCGAGTCTCCTTAACCCCTGATAACCATTTAAATGGTGTAATCACATTTAGATAGGGCAATAAGGTCTGTAGAAAGGAAGGCACATACAAAAAACGCAAAGAGGACACAGCAAGAAACCTACAACCTTTGAGCTCTTCACTAGAAAAGGAAAGCACCAGCATTCAGCAAACCAGGGGTCAACAACGTTTTTGGGCAGAGTGGCAAAAACACCCTTATAAGATGTTGGCGTGCCAGGGGTGGACGGCGGGGGAGCCACAAGGGGTCCAATCCTTGTTGTGGCAGTGCAGTCCCAGCCTCTTCCCTACCACCTGCCCCTGAGACAGGCATGCAAAACAAAATGCCTTTATGTGCCATGTTCTGGCACCCATGCTGGGAGTTGCCTACCCCTGCACGAAAAAGATTAAGGCTTTTCTAAACAGAGTTCACTTATTCTCTAGTAGGGAGATATAGGAATTGACAAATCCAGTGTTGACTCTTAAAGGCTTGCCTCTGGAGATATAAAGAAGTTGGAAATAGCAAACAAATAAAGCAACTAACTACAAACAAAACAAAGAAAAAGTTTTCTATCTCTGAGCAACTGGAAAAAAATTCTTTCCTAAATCTTTCACCTAACCTCCACCTGTAATTTGAACAAAAACCCATAATGCAAGAGAACTTGGATTTATGCAAGATGTACAACACTATAAACCACAAATATAGCCATCTATAGAATCTTAAATTCAAGCTCATGTACATGAATGGTGTTACCTAAAGCAAACACTTGTGCAAGCATCTTTTCACTGTTTTCTTTGATAAGTGGGCAAAACGGTATAAAAGACAACAGCATAATAAATGAGAGGAACCAAATAATATAATAGAACCATTCATAATTTCTCTTATCTACATCACTAAGTATACTTTAGCTCCAATTCCCAAGATACTGTTTGTTTAGCATACATATGCTGCTTTACCAATAGCTGTTGGCATAAAGTGTAGTCTACTGGTAAAAACAAAAAAGAGAAAGTTGACTGACATTAGGACTTCTGTGTTCTGTTACCAGATGTTATGGCTCACTGTCTGCACAGGGTGTGCTACTTAATGCAGGGATTCTAAAACTGTGGAACTCCTAATTTCCCTTTCCCTACATACCCGGTACATCTGACTCCCAATTTTGTGAGGTGACCAAGAAAATAATAAAAAACTCAATTCTGACCATGCCTAGTTTAAAGATGAGAACTAGACACCCAGAGATAGATGTAAAAAAAACCCAAACAGGCTAAGATGTTTGATTAGATGAATAGGGATTATTTCATTAGAGAGGTAGATTTGTGAGTTATCAGCATAACAAAACTAGCTAAAACTATGTTTTTAAAGGAAGGAGCCAAAGACAGAAGGTGAAGGATGCCCACAAGAAAAGGAAGAGGGTAGGATATCAACCTAACAAACACGACACCAAAGGAGCAGAGATAAGTAACTTCACTTAAAAAAAAATAAAATACAAACATTCAGTTTGACATTAACGATAAGAAAATTCTTGGTAACTGTATCATCCTAATGGATATAGCAATACCTAGAAAAGCATGATTTAATTAAGGGAAGCAGCATGGATTCAGGCTATGGAGGTCAGGCTTCATTCTGCTTCTGGATTTTTTTCAAAATATTACTGCTACCATATCAGAAATTCAACTACTGTAAAACTACACTTAAAATTACATGAAATTTTTCCATATCATAGATAAATGGTTAAAGTGAAGAGACAAGCCACAAAATAGAAAAAAAACAGGGTCCTGAACAAAGTATTTTCATTGCAAGAAGGAAAGCATAGAGGTATACTAAGGAATCAACCTCTAGAAGAGTGCACATGTACATCTCAGATTACCAAGCATGACCTACATCAGTGCTCCTCAAACTTTTTCAAATTCAAGTAGCTTCCATATCTTTTTATTGTTGGTCTTTCAGCATCCTATTTCAAAATTGAATTTATTTATTACACTGCATAAAAATAATATATATTTATTTACAATGAACTGGTCCATTATATCACCTGTAGACAGCCACAGAAACTAACTCTCTCCTGGCAACCTGTGAATGCAGAGGGCAACTGCCATCTCTTTCCTGGGGGTCCCATGGGGTTCTTGAGAGATGGGGAGATGGTACACCTGAGCTGTAGGCAGCTTTGCCAAGGCTGAATTGAAGAGCTAGGCAAGAAAGGAAGTGGGGACTTTGTTGCAGCCTCAGCCAGTGCCTGATGCTCCGTGGGTGCCAGGCAGGCTCCTCTGCTTCTCGTGGCAAATGCCACTTGATCTTTGTCTGCCAGGCAGCCTAGCTGGCACTTGAGGGGACAGCTTGCTTAGAATGCTGGGAGAAGATAAGACCTAAAAAAGTTTTGAGTTTTTTTGTCCTTTAACACTGGAAATTTTAAAAAGACATTCAGGAAGATAGGTGCTCGTAATGGGTTTTAAGTACCTAACTACCATAGAAAATCCAAGCCTAAGCTTTTAATACTGTTTTCTATTTCCTTCACTTTCAGTAACTTCAGAATAGCCTCCAATTAAGTCTAAAAATGTACTCTGTGTGTGTGTGTTAGTTATATGCATGCCTACAGCAACGTAAAATAAAAAAAAAAGTCTTACCTTATAATATATATTTAGTTCTGAATAATAGCTGTATAAACTTTTGAATTCTTTTAGGTTCATTCTCTCATCTAGTCACTTCATAAAAATGAAAATGTAAATGTTACTACTTGTGGCTTCATTTTCAATAGTGATGGAAAGGCTACTTTTTCAAGCATTAACCTCTTATATTAAATATAATTTTAGATTTAAAATCAAATTTTAGTTTGACTAGATAATAGTTTTTTTTCCAGTATAAGTTTTATAGCTGCCTCCAAGGTAGACTTCATATTTATTCATAAGTATGCTTTGTTTGTTTGGAGGGGAAGCAAAGATAAATTAGTTTCGTGGCACTTTTGGAAGTTCTAATGTGTGTTAACACTTGCTTGCCTTGGGTTTTTACAGATTAAATGAATTTCATTATCTTCTTGCACTCAGTTGGGGCCTAGATATTAGTGATGCTATTAGTGTAAAACAGAATATTTACCAAGGTCAATAAGATTACGGTTAACTCTTAGGTGGGAAATAAAAGTTTGCTTGCTAGGTACCCCAAAACAAGCATGACAGGCCACAAAAATGAAGAGTGTAGTTTACATTTGAAATAAATCCAAACATATTATGGTTACAGAAATACACAATGAAGGTACCCAAACACAACAGTGGCAACCCTGAAGAAAAAACATGAAAAATGTATTTCTTCACATCGATTTAATATCATCCAAGTTTATAAACACTACCATGCACTACTGTATGATTGTGGAGTTACTGAATGTCGTCATTACAGGTAGCAAATAAGGTTGTTTAGGTTAGAGTTACTATATGTCTGTGTTTTCCCAGACATGTCCTCTTTTTGGGTCCATATCCATCCGGATGATTTTTTAAAATATCAGCAAATGTCCAGGATTTTGCTCTGCTTAGCATCAAAGTTTTTTCCTGGCACTTCCCAGCTTGCCCTAGCAAGGAGCTGCTTGGGGCTAGGGCAGGGGAGGGCAATTATTTTGGGTAGAGGGCTGCTTGCTGAGTTTCAGCAAGCCATTGCAGGCCACATGACAGGGAGGCCAGGGCAGATGAATATTAATTTTCTAAATTTTTTACGGGCCCCGCGGACCAGATAGAATGGTCTGGTAGGCCACATCTGGCCCCCAGGCCACATTTTGCTGACCCCTGGGCTAGGGGGATAACAACTGGAGGCAGAGGGCATCATATGTGCCCACACATGCACATTCACGGCATGCAGCCAGGCAGGGAGGCAGGAGCATCCCCTGCAGCTTGATGCAGTAAAACTATCGGGAGTAGGGGTAGAGGGCAAGGAACTGTCGTGAGAGAGAGAGAGATGGCCGGATACCTGCTGGTGGTGGGGAAAGTTGTCGAACCGCGGGGACTGCAGCAGGGTGGTGGAGGTGCCTCCTGGGGGAAGAGGGGGCAATGGGGTGAGGGGGACCCTTTGTGGGCAGCAGAGAGCTGCATGCCTATACTTGCAGATGCTGCATGGCTGGGGGGGGAGCAGGGGGATGCAGGTCAGGAGTCAGCAAAGCGGGGGGGGTAGAGGACTGTGGGTCAGGAGCAGGCAGTGTCAGGGGGCTGTGGGTCAGGAGTGACAGGTGTCCTCCTTTTTTGAAACTGGAAATATGGTAACTCTAGTTTAGGTACTTCAACAACTTTGAAGTGAATACTATAAATTAATATATTTGAATTCAAGTTCAGTCTTAACTCAGATTTTTCTGAGTTCGTTATGCTGCTTTTGGGAAAATATTCAAACCCAACAGCAGTTTACTTCAGTGTTTATCTGGAAACAGATAAACACATCATAGTGCCATTCTGTACAAAACATCCCAACATTCTCGGTGCTTGATTATTATACGAAAGAGCACAGATGATAGGTAAGTGGAGCCTTGGACCACACACAGTAAAGGGTAGCAGTATTATTCTTTAAAATCTATTATTTCATGCAAGTAGATGTCTTAAATTCAGCAGAGACTATCTTTAGCTATCAGTTAACATTCTGAGTGGCAAGGTGCAAATCTAGTGAAATAGCTTAAGGCCTAGCTTCCAAAAATCCATTTACAAATTTGGCAGGGACTGACTTTTTACTGTTGATATCAACACAGAGCCATACAAAGCAGAAAAGACTAGAGTCATTTGTCCTCAGACCACCCACTGTGTGCAGTATAACTCATAAAACCAATAGCTAAATTCAACATTGGTGTACTACCACCAAATTAGATTTGGCCCTAGGAACTGAACTAAGCCATAGGCAGCATGAATATGAATGTGACATAACACTGCACACATATTCTCTGAAGTTTGCCGTAGCAGATGTGCTACAATCATAATAACCTAGGATGACCTCTTCTTTTCTATTGCTACAAGAATAAGCTCTAATGGTCAACTGTCAAAGCATAAAGCAGTGGCTAGATGGGATAAGCAATGCAAAAAGTCTGTCTGAAAAAACAGCTACTATTATTGCATCTTCCATACTGGCAACAACATTCTACCTCACTACACTTAAAAATTCCTCCTCTCCACCCAATCCAAGCAGTGTTTTTTAAATGTTGATTATATAAAATAATTTATTTTGGTAGAAAACTTCAGTCAGGTGGGAGATGAGCAAGGGAATATTTTGATTCATTCTGTTTCAAGAACTTGAGCCTTGTCAAATCAAGGGCTCATGAAACTCTAACTGAGGTAGAAAGGGCATACCCTTGAAAAGCAAAAGGCTTTCCCAGAGTTTATCTAACAAAATGTGAAAAGAATCTACACTTTTGGTTGCTTGAATTCAATTACTGTTTAGTTAATGTTTACTCACTTCTGGAGCTAGAAACATATTTTATTTTTTTCATACTGCATAAGTAGATCTGGTTTTCATACTCTCTGCTTACCAATTAAGAGTACCTCCATACCCATAAAACTATGATTTGCACTGCTTGAAACTGTGCATGCAGAAAATAGCTACCTATTAGAAGGTTAACAGGAATTTGTTCCAAAATTGGAAACATAAGATTATTCCTAAATAGTTACAGAGACCTGAAAATAAATAAAGAAATAAATATGGGGAGGAGACCTAGGACAATAATAATTAATGCTGTTAACTCAAGCCCCTGAAGAAGTCTTGGTAAATAAGATCCCCGAGATAAAGTCTCCAGTGGCCGGAGCCCCGCTCCGCAGTGTGTAGACACACTCACTGTACACCAGGGGCAGGCAATTATTTCGGGCAGAGGACCACTTGGCAGGCTGTCAAGGGCCGCATGGGTAGCCCTGCCCCTTGACAGGGGCTCTGCCCCCTGGTCACTGTCTTGGAACCAATGTCCCAGGGCCAGCACTGGTAGGCCCCAAAGCGGAGCACAGGCTGACAAGGATCTGTGGAGCCGGGCTGGGCTGCACCAGCAGGGAGAGGGGGAAGCTGGCCCAGCTCCACAGAGCCCCTGCTGGCTGGGACCCTGCGCTCCTGCCACCCTGCTTTGGGCTCCACCAGCACTGGCCCTGGGGCACTGGTGCGGGCCCCATGCTCCCGCCTGGAGCTTGCACACTGGGCAGCCCACAGGCAGCCTGGCATGGCAAGTGGGGGGGCCGCAGCTGCTGTCATCCATCACGCGCAGCCCCAACAGGCAAGCCTAGAGCTGGTGCAGGGCCCAGGCTGGCAGTAGGGCCGGGTTACAAGGTGGTGCTGAGCACGGGGGGGGGGGGGTTTGCCCGCTCCATGCCTGGTACCCTATGCTGCAGCTCCTCACAACCCGCCTGGGGCTGCCTGTGCCTGCTCTGGACAGCCCCACATGGGCTGTGAGCAGCTGCAGCACGGGGTGGGCAAGGGGCCACTTTCCTCCATGCTGGGAAGGAGTCCGGGGAAAAGGTGAGCATAGGGAAAAGCAGCCCCTCCCCCGCCCCCATGACTGGCGCTCCCTGCTGCAGCCACTCGCAGCCCATGTTGGGCTGTCCGTAGCAGGCACAGGCAGCCTCACTCGGGCTGTGAGCAGCTGCAGCACGGGGTGCCAGCTACGGGGCGGGCGAGGGGCTGCTTTTCCCCAGGCTCCTTCCCTGCCCAGGGTCCTCCCCTGCCCTCCCCCACTCTTCTTCCTTACCTGTGATTCTGGCATGGGGCAGCCACGTGGTCGCAGGCCCCTGCTGGGGCTGTGGGTGTGGGCGGGCCCTGCTGTTGTGGGAACCCGCCAAGCTTCCCCTGGGTCCTAGTGCCCTTAGTTCCTGTCATTTTTGACAGGAACCAAGGGCAGATGAATATTCATTTTCTAAATATTTTAGGGGTCCCGTGGGCTGGATAGAATGGCTTCGCAGGCCGGATCTGGCCCATGGGCTGTATTTTGCCCACCCCTGCTGTACACTAACAACCTAAAAAATGTAATTGTCAGAAATAAAGCTTAAGGGGCTGCATGCACTCCTCAGCTGTGAGGCAGAGAGAAGCTTAAAAGTGAAATGGATCTTTAACCTTTACCCAAGAAAAGGAGTAGAGAAAAATCAGTGGCTTCCTCTAGAGTCTTGGGCCACACGTTTTTGGTAACTTTACAGGCTTGGGACTCCAAACATATTGAGAAATAAGCCAAAAATGAGTACCCAGCTTTCTCAAGCTCTCTCTCTTATTGCTGCCTGGTCCAATTCCTGCAACTTCTCTACCTGGGGAATAAACAATCACCACAGAAAAAGAAGACTGCAACTGTAAGCCTGCTTCAAAAAGGTAACAGGAACTGCTAAAGCAGCAGCTTGCAACCTTTTCAAGGTGCAGACTGAAACAACGTGGCTCCAGCCCAATGTGGCCTGGGTGCATTGGCAGCAAGCAGGGCTTTTCCTGCACTGGGCCCAGACAGCTGGGAGCTGTGTCCACACCACTGCTGCTTCTCCCAGGCCACCACTCCCCAGTTGTGGCACAGGCACAGTTTCCAGTCGTTGGGGAGCTGTGCCAGGGCTGGGCAGCTAGAATCTGTGTCCACACTGTTGCCACTTCCTCACAGCTGTGGTGCAGAAGGAGGGGGAGGGGAGGAAGAGAGAAGTGGCAGCAGCATAGATGCAGCTTCCAGCTGTCCATTCCTGGTGCACCTCCCCATCAGCTGGAAACTGTGCTGCACTGTGAGTGAAGGGGAGTGGGGAGAAGGAAGCAGCAGCAGCAAGGAAATTGCTTTGCCCAAGTGAAGCTCTTTGCTGTTTAGCCCTGGTGCTGGCTGGATATAGTAGGGACAGTTGCCAACTCCTGTGCTAAAGTACTGACAACCCTAAATACTCAAAATCATGAGTCTGTTTCTGAAAAATTATGAGTGACAAAACCAGGAAATTATAAACAAACACGCAAGTTTGGGATCTTTATTTGTTTTACAGAGTTTGTGCCTGGTCTACACCAAACATTTCTGGTACAAGGATTTTGGTTAGGAGTATGTTTTAAATTAGATAGTACAAGTACATTTTTCTTTAGTTAAAAACCTGAAATTCTAATCTGCAATATAGGAGGAGTCCAGGAACTGCAGCTTTAAGTAACTACTATATATTGCAAAATGCATAAAACATCTTGAGTTTGCAACAGTAAAACACAATTCACAAACTAGGCTGGCTTCTTCATCACCTGAGATCTAAATACAAAGTTTTCAAGGTTTGGGATCTGACCACCTGAGGCCTGGTCTTGATCATCCAAAGATTATTTTCTTTCAATGAACACAATTAAAAAAAGAACCCTCTTATTCTTGATCAACACCTCTCTAGTTGTGCTGTACCATAGAGGCCCTGAACTTAGAATTACACCATCATTAGCTAACTTCTAAATGATTCAGCCTGCTTCTTAACTAAGAGTGTTTTTAACTGTATTAAATCAATTAAAAAAAAATCTAAGAGATAGCCTTAAATACTAACTCATCTTAACATCAGAAACAAGCCACCTGCTAGACAGTTGAATTCCAGGCTAGAGAGCAGACTGTTCTCCCAGAAAGAAACTCATTGCAAGAGGTGGCCAAACAAAGTTGAACCACGTTCAAATATTATTTTTTAAAAAACTAACAAAAACAATTTGCAACATTCTGATAAAAAGCTTTTCCTTTATTCACCTCTTTCAAGTAGGCAGCTCTCCACAAGGTTTTCTTCATTGTGAATTTCATTCCTTGGTGCATAACCACCCAAAGTTTGTTGACTTTTATGGGAAACTCTGCAAAACCTTTTCCCATAATACAAACTGTTGAAATGATACATATATGCCCCCCATACATCTCTCTATAGCCATATTCATTATAGACAGATATAGATAGATATCTATAGAGATATACTATCTATAGACATATAGATATAAATAAAATATGATGTATAAAAATACTATATACACACACTATCTAGATATAGATATATACATGCTATAGAAATATATAGATAGTGTGTATATGGTATTATACATCATATTTTATTTATATTTATATATCTATAGACAGTATATCCATCTAGATAGATAGATAGATATAATAGTATATTGCAAGTGTGTCTTGTGGGAGATGAGGACAGGAAGAATGTGCTATTTTAGTTTTGCAATACTTTTACCTCTGTAAATTTCTTTTAGCAGCAAGTTGCTTAGAAGCTCAAGATAGGTACTGTCTATGCATTTACCGAAATCCAAATAGGCAGATGTATTTTTAAAATAGTACTGGGTAAGAGAACAGACATTTCAATCAATGTTTTTTATGAAGATGTCATTTTCTCTAGTATTCAAATAATACCCCACTAACAGTCACTATCACTTTGAAAAAAAAGACTGGAATGACAAATTTCCTCTTCGCTATAAGACACTTGCGTCTTCAACTGAAAATTGTTTTCACTATACCCAATCTTAACCAGCGTAGACAAATGCTTGTCTAAAATAGTTTAAACAGGGATAATCTCGTTTGGGATTGGACTAGACCTCCTGAGGTCCCTTGCAGACCTACTTTTCTTTTCTTTTTTATAATCATCCTATTTAATAAAGAGAGCAGTTCTGTACTATTTTATGGTGGACCCAACTATCATAAGACGTATGTATTACATAAATAGAGATTATTCAGCAATTTAGCCTTTCTAATGTTAGGCGTGTTAAATCTTGAATGGAAATCCACCTTATTAATAGTTAAAAGTTAGGAATATCAGAGCATACTTAATCAGGGAAACCAAGCACAGTTAGAAGAAACAACAAAATCCAAGGAAGTTTAACTGCTATGCATGAGCAGCATGTTCTTGATATTCAGTTAAATTTAAGTAATATCCCAAAGCGTTGAGTGATGTTGTAGCAGTGATGATTCCTGGAAACATAAATTATGTGAAAAGTAAAGATTTTGGGTGATATCTTTTATTAGAACAACTGTATAGCTGGGATACAGTTAGACAAGCTTTTGAATGCAAAGCGTTCTCTGGAATACTCCTATGCCAACATTAAAATTTTTAGACACAGTGACCCACATCTGGGATGGGACTCTATAAAACACCATATACAAACAGCAGACCACCATACTTATGTCCCCAAGACAAGCAGTCATCCCAAACATATCAAAAAGTTGTTATCTACAGTCAGTCCCTCAGATACTGTCACATATGCTCTGAGAACTTGTGTTGCCCACTTGGCAGACACAGTTGCACAAGCACCCATGTCACAAGTTTTGCCTGTCTGCAGCTAGAAGTGCAGGGCCCCATAACCCCCCTGCACCTATCTCCTTAACAGCTAGGAGGCTTCGTGGCTGCAGCAGGGGCTACCAGCCCTGCAGCTTTCACCCTGCTGCACGTTAACACACACAGGCTCATCTATATCACAAGTTTTGCCTGTCAGCAGCTTGAGGTGCAGTTCCCTCCGAACCCATGCACCTATTACCTTGAAACTTGGCAGGCTTTGTGGCCTCAGCAGGGGCCACCACCCCTGCAGTTTTCAGCCCGCTGCACCTTAACACATACATGTGACATGAGTTTTGCTTTCATGAATTTCGGATACAGTTCCCCCCAAACCCCTGCACCGATCTTCTTGAAACTTGGCAGGCTTCCTGCTCTCAGCAGAGGCTACCGCCCCTGCAAGGTTCATCCAAATCAGACAAAAAAACAACAAAGTTATAGATATTTGATTGATTCCTCATTATGCCCTACGGCCGATCTCAGAGGCGGATCTGAACCTTTGGAGCTGCTTCGGCCAGATTGAAGTAGGAACCCGGTCTGGAGCTCTGGATCGGATCCCTGGCATCCGAAGCTGGATCGAATAGCTGCCTACTTGCACAGGCCTAGTGATCATGTACCACCCCATATTGGAACCATAGAAGAATCCTCAAACAACTGCAGCTTGACAACGATCAGACTCTGAGAAATATATTCTCAGCCTGTCTACTCCTGGCTTTTAGATAACCCCCTAACCTTGCTCAGCTCATCATGAGAAGCAAAACTCCTTGCTGCTCAACAGACATCAAGTAGGACATCAAGTAGTATTGCCTTAATAACAGATGTTTAACCTGCTAACACATATTCACTGCTGCTACAATCTACACCCTGCCCACAATGAACCAATCAGAATCTACAGACCTCATACACGCCTTTCCCAAAATGTGATATATATGATCCAATATACCAAATGCCCTTGAGGTAACTACATGGGTGAAGCTACAGCAACTACACAACAGAATAAACTCATGCAGAAAAAAATAAGAGAGACGTACATCAGTAGGAGCACATTTTTCATAAAACAATCACTTTCTTTCTGATCTCAATACTCTCCTGCTCAAAAGACCTCAACCAAACACCTTCAAAAGAGTTTGAGAACAAAAATTCATAAGCTGGCTGGCCATTAGGAACCAAGGACTGAACATCAATATACTGCATCATAAAATAAAAAATCTACTTGATTCCTGAAATTCTTTCTACACATTACAGATAATAATGACCCTCCTCCCTTTTGATAGGTCTTGATATCCCAGTAACCAAGGTTCTTTTCTTCTGCTAATTGTTGGTCTACTAACCCTGAGAATTTCTCCACCTTGAATTTCACAGCTCAACCCATTATTCTTTTTAAAAAAGAAAAAAATATATATCACTGTGCTTCCTTCCCTCCTCAGACCTGAAGAGGAATCTCTTGCATTTGAAAGCGTCTCTTATCTTTATCCCAAGTCCACACTCGGTCTAATAAAAGACATCACCCAAAACCCCCTTGCCTCTTGCAAAAGATTAGTCAGGTTAAATAATCACGGCAGATTAAATATTTTGCCTGATATTCTACATATACAACATGAAAGGAAGGGAGAATGACAACTTAAAGGAAATAAGAAATGCCTATTCAACAAACCCTTTGCTCATACACACTATCTTCTAAAAAAATTATACTTAAAAAACCTACACAATTGAGTAAAATACCTAAACTATTTCATATGCAATCTTTGCCTTCTAATATTTCATTACAATTTCCAATCCTTTCATGATTGAGTTATTACTGTAATTTTGCTCAGTAATTACCATGAAACTCAAAATACCATGTAAATTGAGCCAATACTTTAGGTAGTGGTGAATGAACACAGGATATTACAGCTCTCTTTCCTAGAAAGTGTAATTTATTTCTTCAATTTAACATCTGTCTCTGGTTTTGTCAGGGTGCCAAAACTAAAAAAAAGTGCCACAAGAAGGTGAAACAATATCCTGCCTAACTAGAACTTTAAAACCCTTTTAAAAAAAAAAAAATGTGTAATGTTATTGACTGCATGGTACTATTTCCAAATTTCACCAAAGAGATTTCTCTTGTCACTATCTATATTAACATTTTGCTAGATGATTATGCAAGTAAAATAACGTGATCTCAGTCCCCACTCAAGCAAGTCAGGCTTAGAAACCAGAACAAAGTTTGGTTAGTGTATTGGCTTCCCAGAGTATCCTCTATGGCAGTAGTTTTCAACCTGTGGTCTGCAGAACCCTGGGGGGGGGGGTCCATAGACTATGCCTAAAGGGGTCTACCAAAGATTACTATGATTAATTAAAAGTATGTGAATACCCACACTTACAATTCAAAGGGATCTGTACCTCTATTCGAAGTTTCCAAAGGAATCCTCACCTCCATTCAAAAAAATGTAGGGGTTTGCAAATGAAAAAAAGGTTGAAAACCAGTGCTCTATGGAACTACAGCAAGAGATTCTTGTTATGAGACTACAGTGTAAAATCAAGACCTGTTGTTTTCCCAGTATTAGATGGCAAAAAGTAAATAACTCACCCAGCCATGTTAAATACCACTGCAATTTTTAGTCTGCAGTTCAGCAGTTTGTTTGTTTTTTTTTTAATGCTGAGGAATATAAGTGAAAATGTCATGTACATATCAGCAATACCACAGGAGCTAAAGTAACCATGGACCACAAGAACACAGCAGTCATAACTACAGGATCACAGACTTCTATCAAGAGAAACCAAGGGCAGCGCTACATAATGTAACTCGTATCATAGCCAACTGTCACGGTGAAGATTCCCTTCAAAATGGGGGTGGGGAATGTGTGTGTGTGGGGCAGGAGTCCCCACACATTTCATATGTAGCATCCCAAGATGTCTGCTGTTATCTTTGGGCCCATTTTCTCTTTCTCTGCATATGCCATTAGCCACTAGTGTCCCTTGTCCATAATTCTCCTCTCCCTTTTTCCCCCCAACTCCCTCCTACTTCATTTTCTATTTTTTTCTGCTTTCTTTCTGTGCCCCCCTCCCCTCCCCACCTGTTCACCACTGAACAAAGAGACAACATATTGCTTCTTGCTGGGTGGGAGGAAAAGAGACAAGTGCTCAATTTTGCCATTATTTTAGAGAGACCTTTGCAATCCAACTGGGATTAGAAAGGTTCCTGTCAGGGGGAAGCCCAAGGGCTCCCTCTCCCAGGGAGCTGAAACTTCTCCCTGCATCTGGCAGGACAGCTGGGTACAGACAAGCTCAGCTGGTTGTCTGCCTGCCCTTGCAGCTCTTTTAGAAGCTATGGAGCAAAGCAGGTTCAGATGACAGGCCACAGAGAGCTTCACAGCTCACCATGACCCAGCTCAGGGCTTCCCTTTTCCCAGAGCTGTGGGGCAGGGCTGCATGGTAGAGCCAACCCGCCATATGTTCAATTTAAGGTACAACTGAAACCAGCCACAAAACTATTCCACATATTTTGTGGAACATTTTTGTGGGTAGTTTCTCATTTTGTTGTACCACTAACTCCCTGAACAGGGCTACTACTTCTGGCAAAGTTAACAGGCTAATTGCTTCTTAAATATAATGTTTGCCAGGGTCCTAAGTGCCACACCTTTAAAGCCTGATTGGCTAGGGACTTACTGAGTTAGCCATTTAACCATTTAGAAAGAAGAGATTCCCAGTACCTAGGTAGATCCCAGCACTTGCTTCTAGCCCTAGAAAGTCTGAATATAAAAGATTGAAATGTTGAAAACTTTAAAGGGATCAAAAAAAAGAAATCTGCTTAATGTCTTTGGAGGTGTCCCCCATTCTTCTCTCCTTTTAAGTCATATGTAGTTGACCTCAAAGTACCTAAACTTTACAGCTATTAAACACTCTCTAAAAATATTTCAAAATAATTTCATGTGTGTTCTGTACACGCTACGTGTAAATGTGGAATAAAATACTTTTATTGATATCTGTTAGAAGGATCTAGATAAAATTTACATGCATCCACCCCTTGTGCCAAAAGTATAACCATCTAAAACAGGGTCCACACTATTATCTTGCTATCCCTCTCAACATGTACGTACTAACTTTAAATGAACAAATAGTTTGAGAAAAGGGTGGGAACATATGAAGGGGGAAATATTAACAACCTCAGGGAAATAAATGTTTTATATCTACAAAAAAACACTTACAGTGCAAGCAGCATAGCTTCCCACTTCAGCAATGTATCTTAATCCTGACCCAAAGGCTTTTGAAATATGTAAAATCCTACTCAAATTCAAAACATAGCCCTATTCTTTATTTCAGTTCTCTGTCTATTCTGATAAGAAAACAGAGGCAGAATGGATGGAATAGATCATGTAAGCACCCTGAAACCAAAACACAGCTGTAAGTCTAATTTTAGGTCTACTGCACTTGACATTATGAGCTTGGAAGAATATATTATGTATACCAGTTCCCTGCAACAGTAATTATATTGCCCTCTGACACTAAAACAAAGCTTAACATTTTGTGTCCTTTAAGAAGTACCATAGTACTTTGTTTCTCACTAGCTTTTAAAACATCAAAGCACTGAAGAGTTCACTGCTACAGAGAACCCACTAACCAATTCATCATTTCACTCTGAAGAATCTGCTTATCAAAAACCAAAAGCAGTACCAAATACTTAATTGAGCTTTTCTTCTGAAAAAGTTAAGCTTGATGTTCTGATGAAGACTCTTTAAGGTAATAAACTAAAATATCCTTGTTCTGTTGCCAAGCGACCACTTCCATTCTGCTCTTGCTAGACATCATTTTGTCACGTTCACTTCCATTCTACCTTTCCAGTCAATGCTATTTCTTAACTAGCAGACAGATGGTTCTAATAAGATTTGTCTGGAAGGGCAAAAAAATATCAAAGAAATACAGCTTACAAACAAAAGGCATTGTCCTCAACTGTATTCTGTGATCTTGGTGCAGATGAATCATTTCAGTTTTTTTGTATATTCAAAAATCTTTAATAATCCTTTAGTAATTAACATCCCTCCCTCCAAAAAGCCTTAAGCAGTGCATTTCACCATGACAAAGTTATTTCTTCAATGACCAAAATACGTTACTGACACCTGCAGAATATTTTGGAGGAAGAAGGGGGCAATGGTGAATTTATATTTCTAGAAAACTAAGCAAAGTTGTCAGTATAGCTGTGTTCCTTTCCCAGACTCTTTCAATGGTTATTTGACCTCCCAAGCCTACTTTTAAGGGTGATGTCTCATTGCCACATATTGACTTCAGGCTTTTCATTAGTATCTAAATCCTGAGAAGTCACAGATGATGAACAATGAAATCAAGAACAAGGACAGCAATCATCTCATGGTGATTAGGTAATGAACACATCTTTATTAAGGGGTTTGTGGGGGGAGGGAGAGAGAAGAGGGAATAATGATGACAATAAAAAAATTATTCAAACATACCAGAAGTTCCAGCCCACAATTTGACTTATGGAATTAGGTGGAATGCTAAACACAGGACAATGGTCACTTCTACATGCAACACTATTACCATCTACAAGTGATGAAACCGTCATGGTGTGGTTTAACAGCACCGCACTGTACACGTGCATGAATTCTGGGGGTTTTAAAATGAGTTTGCATCGTTGCAAACTAAACTACATCTCAATGTAGTTTAGTTTGCAATGATGCAGTGCAGCTATTAGTCAGCTCAGGCCCCTGGCCACGGGAGAGGCGGGCAGGCTCCGCAGAGAAAAGGGATTGGGCCCCTCACTGCTTCTGCCTTCAGCAGGCACCTGCTGAAGGCAGAAGTGGGGACCTGATCCTTTTTTCTTTTTTCTCCCCAGTGGAGCCTGTCTGCCTTTCCTGTGACCAGGGGGGTGAGCTGTAGGGGGGGGGGGGCATAGTTTGTCCCTCTGCAGTGGTGGCACTCCCCAGGGCTGCTAGTGGGCCGGGTCCTGCTTCAGCTTGGGGTCGGGGAAGAGTTGGATCAGGCTGGGTGCCGCCTCCAAGCTGGGGCAGCACCTGACCCAACAGCCTGCCCAGGTGGCCCAAGGGGCACCACCACCATGGAAGAAACAACTGGGGCCCTCTTGCAGCTTAGGGGCCACTCAGCTCATTGGCAGCTCCGCCAAAAAAGATTGGGCCCATTACCAAAAAAGAAAAGGATCTGGCCCTTTGCCATAAAAGTGATGGAAAAATAAAACCCCACCATTTCAATTAAAAATCTGCTGTTTCAATTTAGGGGGCACAGAATGAAACCCTAAGGACTAAACCCCCGTTACTTGTACAAGGGCCATATTATATGGAGGCCACACCGGAAGAATTTGTGCTTTCTGTACTGTAGAAGATGGCCAATGTATACTGCTCCCCAGTTTATGCAAGCAATATACAAAGGAGGAAATAAACAGAAAAGATATGTAATGGCAGTTACGTTAAAAATATGAAAACAAAAATAAAACTCAGTGTTCAGAGGTCAAAACTGACAGAAAAATCTGTAACAGCCTTCCCTGGAGATTCCAAGGAATAATCATGAAGAACAACAAATAAAATAAATACTTTAAAATTAACTTGCATCATTCTTTCAAGTAGAATTTCAGACACAAACTAGAGGGCTCAGTTCTTTCCTTGACATTCAACATACAATGCCATTTGTCTTAAAACTGCTGATCTGCGCTTGCTGATCTGACAAAAATGCTCAGAGCACATCTACACGAGATGCCCTAATGTGCAGTAGATTATTCCACGGTGCATTAATGCATCACAGCAAAAATCGTGCTAATGCACAGTAGAATTAGTCTACTGTGCATTAAGCATCCCAAAAAAATTCACCTTTGCTACTGCACATTAGTGCAGATACTGCATGCACCTTTATCAAGTACCTCATATTAGAGGTACTAAACAATGTGCAATGGCACATTAATGAATGTATAGACATGTCTATAGGATACTAATCTTGCATTGCAAAATAAAGCCCAATGCCGGTTAGAACAATTAAAGCTAATAAAACTGGAATTTCTACTTGAATTAAGTCACTAAGGCTAAATACAGACAGTCAAAAAGCCCAAGTCTGAATCGATTCAGTCTTTGCAGGTTAGTTTAAACAAGTGAACAGACATTCACTTTTGATTCCGGAAATGTAGCCATATGCCTGCAGTGGTCCAAGCCAGAAACCAAGGATGCCAGAGCACACCTCCCTTCTCGGCTGAAGCAGACAGCTTGTGCCAAGGCTAGCCTGACCACCCTGGAGGGTGGAGGGGAGCGGGGGAGAAGGGCTTGCAATGGAGGTGCAAAGCATTCTGGGATGCTGAGGATTGTGAGATAACTTGAATCTGGAGGGAATCTGGGACAGAAGTTCAATAAAGCAATTTAACTTAAATCAGTCTGATACAACATTCATCCAGGTTATCTCAAACTGTTTCAGCCATTTTGAAAGTGGCTTATGTGCACTGAAGTTCTGCCGTGTTACAGATTTGAATTGGTTTCCAGTCGCTTATACTGGTTTATGTGTAATTTCTGTCCCTAGCCTGAGGGTTATAACTATAGGTAAGAGAATGAGAAATACACTGAAGACAGCATATACAGATATGTAAAATGCAATATAAATAATTGCCAACAACAGGATATGTACCTGTAAGCAAGTAGTCTCAATTAGCTCTTATAAAATACTAGCCAACTGCCCATCAAGAATGATCGAGTGGGGGCTGGCGGGAACAGTGCCGCCACCCACTGGCCTGTGCTGCCACCGCTCTGCCTCCAGCTCCGTGCACCCCCCCATCCAGCTCTGTGCACCCCTGACACTCCCCACCACTCCACCCCACTGTGCCGCTGCCTCCCAGCCATTGTGCCGCTGAGAGGGGGGGGAAGCTTGCACACAGAGGCTGCAGCTGCCACTCAGTGCCCCACCGCTGTGCATCTGGCCACATGCAACCCCATACCCACCCTCCATCTGTTCTCAGGGCCTGGTGGTGGTGGCAGGGTGCCACCACTGTGCCCCCCCCTTCCTGCTTTCCTCCCCCCTCCTTCCTGTTGGCTTTTGTTGGGGCCTGGTGGTGGCAGTGGCAAGACCGAAGTGAGGGGGCAAGGCCAGCACTGCACCGCCAGCACCCCGTGCTGCTGCCTCCCAGGAGCAGTGGGGCGGGGGGGGAAACTTGCCCCACTTTCCCCCTCAGCCAGCACCCCATGCTGCCACTGCCTCTAGGGAGCAGGGCTGGGGGGAAGGGGGGGGTGCGAGGTCAGTGGTACTAGCCTTGCCACCCTGCTCTATCTGCTCTGTGGCTGCCATCATGGTGGCACTCCACCACGCCACCGCCACCTCCTCCTATCTGGAATGCTCTTGGAGCACTTTAAAGTGTGAATAAAACATTACGGACAGGCAGACTAAGGCTTTTATAATATTAGAATGATAGGAAAACACAAAGATGGGAGATATTTTAAAATAGCACCTCCACGTTCTACAAAGCTAAGAAATACTTCAGGATACAAAAAATGAAAAGAAATACATTAAACCTTAACAGATGAGTCATTTCTCCCTTGATTTTTGCAAGTCTGAATTCTATTTTGTGAAAGGATACTGAATCAGGTTTACAAAAACACTTCAACAATTTTCAATAATAGTTAATGGGAACTCTATGATGAGAAACCGTTTTCAACAACAGTACTTTTCAAGTGTAGACAATGCTTGTCTATCATGCATTTCAGCCAATATTCCTCAGGAAATGACTTTCAAGTTCTGGGAAAGAAAAATTTATTAAGGGACTTGATTGAAAGAATAGGAGTAAGAGTAAATGTTGTTATTATGTGTTCAAGTTCTATAATAATCCCATCATTTCAAGGGCATATTTTCATAAGAATGAATCCTAGTCTCGGTAAACATCTAATGTATCTGGGGCTTGAAGTAACCGTATATTAAATGTTTACCACTGTCAGGAATAACAATAGCCTGTACAACTCAAGCCTGCAATAAAACGTTTACTAAGAATTGGCACAAAGGAAAAAAAATATAACAGGAAAGGGAAAGGAGGAAAAGGTGAAATGAGAGAGGCTCAAACAGCTGGACTTATATTATTTTCATTTTCAGCACTATTTGTATTTCAGTGCACCTTAAGGTACTCCAAAGGGGGTCAGGGAACCATATATACCCATATCTATTTTTATCTTTATAAAATTAACATTCTTTTTTTTTTTTGGCAATATGTCAGGATAATTGTACCAGCCTGACTGACCTTTTGTAATGCTATATATATGAATGACACTGAATGAGGCTTGGTTTCCTGCGCCTCCAAAAGACAGAAAGCTAGAACGTCACAGAAACACCACATTCCACTGCTCCCAGACAAGAGTGCTTGATGTCAAATCATTATAAAACATTAGGCAGATTCCTATTCTAGTTGACCAGAAGTAAAACCTCAAACATTTTAGGTGCAAATCAGAAGTGGTGGTTAGACACACAAGTCTCCTCCTCCAACAACACAGGACTTATTCTCACATTAAACAAACAATATAATTGTTTATTATAAGCTCACTAGCAATTTCACTGTGAAGGTTGCTAGATATTCCAACACTTCCCCTTTTTTGATTCTCCTTTTAACTTTTAAGAAACCATAAAAAAATAGGGCAGAAGGGGCCTTAGCCCTGCTCTAGGTAGGATCATCCCAAAATAAACCATTGCAAAGCGTTTCTTAAAATCTTCCATGGCAGAAACTCCACAACCTCTCTAAGTAACCTGTTCCAATGTTTAATAACCTAAAGAGTTATAAAATTTTTCCTAATATCCATCCTAAATTGCCTTTGTTGATATCCAGCTTGATACCTCCTCCGATTTGGACACTGGGTGCCTGTACACATGCATCAACCCTGCTCCAATGCACTGTAATTACAGCATGTTGGAGCAAACTCGATTAATTGAGCCTGCTGGAGCATGGTAATTACTGCACTTCAGCAGACTCCAGCATCATGTGCAGTGTCTGCACTGAAAAATAGAGGTGGGAGCACTTTAACTAAATGGAACTAATGCCTTTAGTTAAAGCACCCCCACAGCCATTTTTCAATGCAGGGACGCCAATACACATGACACTCTGGGTGCTTTAATTAGTGCAGCTCTCAGAGCTGCTGTAATTAAAGTGCCTCCGCCCTCCCCACACACCCATCTCCTACAGCATGTGTATAAATGCATACTGATGACCATGCTTTAGGCATGATGAGTCAATCAATCAGTTATGCATCCAGCTGTAACAGAGACCAAGGCTTCTGTTAGCCTAAGTGAATGCCACAGCAAGTCAGGCTTGCTGTGGGGGCTCGGAAGCTGGGCAAAGGCTAGCTGCCAAGAAGCCAGCAGGCCAAAAACCACAAGGACAGGGGCTACCCACTGAGGAGTGACTATCCCTGGAGCTACCTGCCAGAAAACAAGCAGTCCAATAACAATGGGGTAATAGCTACCACTTGGGGAGAGGCTGCACTGGGGCTAGATGCTCCACAGTAGGCAGATAAGAGACAGACATCTAAGCTGCAGGAGAAGAAGGCAGGATGGCCATCAGGCTGGAGAGCCACCTGACAGAAAGGGGTGGGGGCTTGGAGGGACATAAGATCAGTGCCTGAGACCAGATAGCCAGTCTAGTCCTGCAGGTAACAAGAAGAAAAGCTCCTAAGCAAAATGGCTGCAGTAGAGAGACTGACTAGCACCGAAGCAGTCCCCAAAAGCTGCAAAGAAAGTTACAGGGGAACTTATAGCTTGTAGGGAAGTTACAACTAACTCAGTGTGGAGGAAATTTTGTTATATAGCCATTAGGCTTACATTTATGTTTTGATTGAGAACTGGATGGCCAGATTGTGGCAATGGAGAAGGTATGGAGGCCACAGCGGGGAACCTAGGATACTTACTGTTAGGCAGCCTAGCGTGGGGTCAGGGACGCAGAAAAAACTGTGAGCTGGTGCAGGTCAAGGATGGGAGAGCCAAGGCCAGAGGAAGCAGGCTAGCCTGGGGTCAGCAAACCCAAGGGGTTGAAGCTGGGAGAGCCAAGGCTATTGGGTGTGGTCTGGCATGGGGTTTGTGGGACTACTGCAGTGGGATCACCCCAGCCTGGGGTTAGCTCTCAGTCCTCTGGGTCCCTAGGATAGAGGCACAGCAGCCATGGCAGGGGGCAGGGGCCCAGCGAGTGGGATGCTAGAGCCAGAGGGAGGCCAGAGCCAGAGCAGGCTTCAACCAAAATGGACTAAAGCCTGTAAAGGGACTGAAGCTTAAAATGGGTGAAAGCCAGACTAGGGCCAGGGCCCAGGGAGAAGAGAGCCTTGCCAGGGGTTCAGAAGGCTAGGTGGATTGGTTGGTTAATAGACAGGGTCACCAGGTCCAGCTGACAATTTACAGTAACATCTGTGAGACATGGGCATGGCAAAAAGGAGGCCATGAATAGCAATTAAAGCAACTGGTACTCTGAGGCACAGATGGGCCAGGAGGGCCCCCAATTAGTGCTTGAAGGGCAGGACTGGAGTCAGCTGGATACAGAAGGACCCGCTGGTCAAAACAGGCTAGGGCTCACTCTGGGACCCTGAAGTAGTCTTCCTTTTACAATAAAATAATTCCATCAAGGAGTGGCAGGCAAGAGGAAAAGGGAGGGTACCCCAAGGAGCCAGAGTGGGGCAGGAGTCACACAGCCACCAGGGGGTTTCATGGTTGCCCCTAGGGCCTGGTCCTGCCACACCATCTTAAGTACTTTCCTCTGAAACAGGGGTGGGCAAAATATGGCCCAGGGGCTGGATCCGGCCCACTGAACTATTCTGTCTGGCCTGTAGGGCCCCTAAATTTTTTTTTTTTTTAATTAATATTTATTTGCCTCTGGCTCTTGTAAAAAATGACAGGAGCCAGGGGCAGTAGGACCCACGGAAAGCCACAGCAGGCCCCTGGAAAAGCAGGGCCTGTCCGACCCTGCCCCCCGCAGCCGAAAGCCCATACCTAGCAGGGGCTTCTTGCCTGGGACTGTGGGGCTGTTCATGCCTGTGCCGGAGTGGGAAACTCAGGTAAGAGTGGGGTCAGGGCTACACATGTTGGTCCCCACCTGACCACGAGGATGGGGTGGCAGGGCTGGGAGCGAGGGGGTGTTCAGGAGCCATTGCTGGTGTTCAGGGGCCTGCGCAAGCGGGGCCCAGAGCTGGGTGGCTCCCCTCTCTCCCTGCTGGGACAGCCCAGCCAGCTGCACCCTGGGCTCCTGCCACCCTGCTCTATGCCCTGCCGGCATGGGCCCTGAAGCACTGCCCTGCTGTTGCTGGCTCCCAAACCCCATCCAGCCCTGGGGGCAGTAGGGGTGGGGGGGCACCTGGGGCCAGCCACACCATGGGAAGTACAGGGAGGCGGCGTGGAACTTGAATCGCGTGCCTGAGGCTTGGAGTGGCAACGGCCTGGCTGTCCCCTCCACGGGAGGCTCCGGTGGGGAGTCCCAGGCCCTCCCACACCGGCAGCTCGGTCCTCAGCCCCAGGACGGGTGGGGAGGCTGTGCCAGGAGCAGATCTGCGTCTGCTTTTCTGCTCCGGAAGCTCCTGGCTGGTCCAGGGGGCAGCACAGGCTGTCTCCCGAGGCCACTGTGGGTGGCATGACCTGGCAGGGTCCTGGCCCAGGAAGCCTGGGAAGGCTGCAGGAGCTTCTAGAGCAAAAAATCAGCTGCAGCTCTGCTCTGGCTCCTGGTGCAGCCTCTCCACCCATCCTGGGGCAAGCTGCCACCGGGTCCCTGTGGGGCAGGGGGGCCAGGCCTTCCCCTCAGGGCAGCGGCACATGCCAGGGCCACCCATGGGGAGGGCAGCCAGGGCATTGCCACCCCAGGCCTCAGAAGTGGGATGCAAGTACCATGCTGCCTCCCCAGGCTTCATGCATCCCAAGCCACATCCCTGCTGGGTTGTGCTACCCATAGCCACCTCGGGTGGCTCCCACACTGCCCCCAGGGCCAGCCAGGAGCTTCCCTGGGGCCCCCAGCCTCTTGGAAGCTGCAGGAGCTTCTGAAGCAGAAAAGTGGTCACAGCTCTGCTCCAGCTCTTGGCGCAGCCTCCCGACCCATCTCAGGGCTGGGGGGCAAACTGCTGCCAGGCTGCTGGGTCCCTGCAGGATGGCCTTCCCCCCCCGGGTGGTAGCACCCCCCTAGACTGCCCCAAACCTCAGGCATGTGATGCAAGTTTCATGCTGCCTCCCTGTGTCCCAGGCCACATCCCCACCAACTCGTTCCACCCCCAGTGGCTCCAGGAGCACCCTGCACTGCCCCCCATCCCGGGCCTGACAGACCCTTTTCCAGCGGCGCCTGGCCTCCTGGTGGTGGCAGGGACCACCAGAGTGCAAACACCGCCACGAGGCTTCAGGTAGCAAGGGCTCGGCTGGCTCCCCCCACCACCAGCCCCAGAGTACAGCACCTCATTGGGCATGGGGGTGGGGAAGGCCCTGGCCCCCCTGTACACCAGAGGCCCGGTGGCCTACTGGCAGCTTGCCCTTGGGCTCTGGGCTATTGCAGAGCTGGGGCAGGTGCTGACCAGCTCAGTGGGGAGTGTGCAGGGTGCTCCCATGCACACCTCATACCCTCAAACCCTTCCTGCAAACCCCACAGTCACTCTCTTCTCCACACACAGTTACACATCTCACACACACACACACAGCTCCCCACAAACCCCACACCCACCCATACCCCCCCCAGCACCCCTGCACACCACACACATTATACAAGAGTAAGACTGCATTTTGAGCTATTATGCAATTACTTCTACACATAAAAGGAGAAACACAGGCATATCAGGACAAAAAGATATTTTTTTAAATTGAATTAAAATATAATATTATAGGTATTTGATTTTTAGTATATAATTTGATTTTTTTCTGGTTCTAAGATAGCAAAACCTCTTCCCTGAAGGAGTGCTTCTAGGAGCAAGGGGAGGGACTTCCAGTGGCAAGGATCAGAGGTCAGGGGCAGGACTTCCAGACCCAAGATGGCAACCAGAGGGTGGGGCACCTGTCAAGGGGCAGGGCTACCCATGCAGCCGTTGACAGCTTGCTAAAACTCACTAAGTGGCTCTCCGCCCAAAATAACTGCCCGCCCTTGCTCTAAACTGTACTTCTTTAGCTTACTAATAAGGACTCTGTCAGAGACAATATCAGCCTTTAGTGGCCAAGACATTGTAGAAATGGAATGGAATCAAGGGCTAACTGTTATACTGGTGAAGGCTGGGAAAGAAAATCTGTATCTTGATGTGCTGTGAAACCAACTGATCACTCAAGTTCAGAAGCCAATCTTGAAACTAATCACTAGATATTGCTTCCTGTACTTGTAGTTCTCTCTATACCTCTGACTTACTGGCTCGTGTACAAAATATAAGCTCTGCTGTATTAGCATTAGAGCACCCTGGATACTGCCCTTTTACTCCTGTGAATGTAGAAGCCACGAGTTTCAGTAGAGGTGCTGGCCACAGGCATCACTGCTTAGTGTACATAGGCTCAAGAACCTGAGAGATGGTGGCTTCTGTGGTGTGAGGTCTAGCTATAAAATTACATATAGAAGTACCCTGAGGATAAGACAGCCTGAAACAGAACTCTTAACTGCTTCTTTTTTCCTTCAAGATACTTGACAACTGAATACTTGAGAAACTGCTGGATTCCTCCAGAAATGCAGCCTTCAGCCAACCAGGGAATTGTTCCATCTGCTGGAAAGAAACAACGAAAGAGCTTGAGCCAGCGAGGCCCTTTAGATAGAGAGAAATGTCATAACTCAAGGCTTCAAGTGATCAGTCTGTGGCAAGGAAGAAATATACCCTAGTGTCAGGAATATTACAGAAGAACAAAGAGAAGAGCTTTCCTTTCTAAGAAAACATTTGCAATGCAGTATTGAATGCTTCATTTTCTTTCCTCTCAGCATCACTGCATTCTCCAATAAAAAGCAAATTCTGAGCGACAGAAAAGTACATTTCCTAAGCTGCCCTGAAGCTCAGTCAATCACTGTGCAATCAGGTGGTAAGGTCTAAATGCAGAGAGAGGGAGAGTATGCAGAAATGGGGGGTGGGGGAGAGAGGAAGGGGGGGGGAATACAAAAGCAATACAGTGAATCATGTGTGCCTTACAAGGAAGAAGTGATCTTGCTTAGCTTCAAGCTACAAAAAACTGCTATGAACAAATGCAAACACTGAACAGAAGGGTCTTTGTACTTATGTTGTATTTTTTACTATCCTTAATGATAAAATAGTGGTGATGAAATACAGAAAGTTAAGTGATACAATGTTCAGTAAATGAGATTGAAAAAAACAAAAATCAAGAGTGACCATACATGGACTTTTCCCTGTCAAAGTCTGCAAAAATATGCTTCATAAAATAAATACTTAAGTTTACTAAAACTGAAATAATTTATAAGTCTAATTTACTTTATTATTTACTTTTCACATTTAAAAAAAGAAACAGACAATGGAAACACACTACTTCATTGCACTATGAATATATACAAGTCCTGAACAAAAAACAAAGTTGCACTAGCTTAATTAAAGGTGTGGATTTAAATTTACTTAAATCTATTTAAATCTGGTGTGTATAGAATCTTAGCTTTAAACCTGCTTTAACATAACCCTTATAAGCCCCCTTCTACATGGTACAGGTATCACACAATTAAATGGTTAATTGTGCAATTACCTTGATACCAGCTACACATGTGAAGTACCTATCATGCCATAAGTGCTAGGGACAGAAGTTACATGTAAACCAGCTTAAGTGATCAGAAACTGGTTTAAACCTGTAACAAAAGTTCAGTTCGCATAAATCACTTTCAAAATAGCTGAAACTGGTTTAAGATAAACCTGGGTGAATGTAGTATCCAAATTAACTGATTTAGGTCAAACCAGTTTATGGAACTTCTGTCCCAGACTCCTTCCTGGTTCAAGTTAAACAACAGTCCCCCAGCATTCCAAAATGCTTTGCAGCCCTGGGCTAGGCTGTGCTGTCTGCTACAGCAGAACAGGGTTGGCCCCAGAGCAGTGAGGGCTGGCTGACAAGGGAGTCAGCATGAGAAACCCAGCTGGCACAGCCCAGTCTGCCCAGACTTTTTCCCATTGGAGTGGAAGGGGGGAGGGGAGTGGGCCAACAGGCTCAGAGGGAAGGAGGGGGATTAAATCTCTCTGCCTCCCCTCTCCCACCCACATGGGACCCCAGCCCAGGTCTGCTCAGCTTTCCCCCCTGCTCACCTCTCTAGCATCAGGGGGCATGACCAGACCCTACCCAGGCAGCAGCCTCAGGAGAAGGTGGGGGGAGGACGGGGATTAAACCCCCAGTCTCCCCTCTTTCCCACTGGCATAGGAACCCCAGCCAGGGTCTGCCTAGCTTCCTGCCCCACTGGCTGCTCATTTGGCAGGGGGCAAAGTCAGAGCCAGCTTGGGTAGCACCTCAAGTGAAGGGGGCAGGCACGGAGATTAAAAAGGGGGGCAGGGAGAAGGGACTCTTTCCCACCAAGCCAGGGTCTGTCTGGCTTTCCACCCCACTGGCCATTCACACAGTGAGAGGCATAGCCAGAGCCAGCCCAGGCAGCACCATGCTAGTAGGAGAGTCAGGGGAGATGGGGGGGTTAAATCCCCCTGCCCCACTTCACCCAAGGTGCTGCCCTGGCTGGTGTCTGGCCACACACCCCACCTCAGGGACAAAACCGGCAAGGGCTCCTTCCCCGTTCCCTCTTCAGACACAGCCTGCCTGGGGTCCCTGCAGACCAGGGTAGGGGTTTAATCCCCTCCACGATCATACTCAGCAGCCTACCAGGGCCTGGCCATGCCACTCTCCCCCCGCAGGTCTGTTTCCCTTCAGCCTTGTGGCTGCTGCTAAAGGGAAAGGAGGGGCTTGCTTTAGCACCTCCGAGCTTCTAGCCTGAGCCACTGCAGGCACGTGGCTGCGTTTCCAGAATCAAAAATGAATGTCTATTCACCAGCAAATCGGTTCAATTTACACAGATTATACTAACCTACAAAGAGTGAATCAATTCAGACTCAGGTTTTTTGAATGTTTGTACTTAGCCAAAAATCTCAAACCAACTACAAAATTAGACCTCAAATGTGCATCAACTTTATAGCTAGTTGGTATAGGGCATCCAGCTTTAATCTAGACGTAGCAGGATCTCCCCTGCGGCTGGAAGCCATCAGATGATCTCCCAGCCCCAGGGGTTTCACACCCCTCTTCCCCAAAGGCTGGAAGTGTAGGAACATGTAGGAAGAGCTCTTGGCAACTTTGTTTTTGGTTTTTTGTTGTTTTTGGGGGAGGGGTTTAAGTGCCTAAATAATTTATTATCCTATTTTCAAAAGCAATTAGAGACTCGTAGTCCTTATGTCTGATTTTAATGAATGGGAAGCGGGGGGGGGGGGGGGGGGGCAGGGGGGAAGGAGGAAATCAAGTAAATGGGGACAGAGTAAGAAATAAAAAAAGGCCAAACAAAAGAAATACCAAAACAACAAACCACCCAAGGTAGAAGAACAGCAAGGAGAAAGAACAAACCTAATACTGATGAGAGCTGTAGTCACATAAAGCAATATAGTTGATGAAAGAAATGTACCTGATCTGACAAGGAAACTGAGTCAAGTCACAGAAAAAAACCCAGCTAACACTGGAGAAGGAACCTGAATTACTGGTGTAGGACATGGATATTGTAAGGCAGGGGTCAGCAACCCCCAGCACGCAAGGCCATTTTGCTTGGCACACCACTGCCATCCTGGGCTCTAAGCAGTTGCTGCCAGCCATGGAGCCCAGGCTGCTCCTAGCAAGCGGCTGGGAGGCCACAAGCCCTGCTGCAAGCAGACCAGGCTCCGCAGGCCGGCTGCAGCCAGAAGGCTGCAAACAGTTGCTCCGGGCTCCGCCATGTTGGCACTCTAGCACCTTTCAAGGTAGATATTGTGTTTTTTTCGGCACTCCGGCCAAAAAAAATGTTGCCTACCCCTGTTGTAAGGTATAACAAACAGCAGAATAGCAAATCATGAACATATGTATTGAAGGGTATGAGCTGTTCATGAAAGACAGAAATAAAGATAAAATGTGGTGGATAAAATATACTACAGTGAAATGAATACCACAAAAGCAATATACCACAAAAGAAATGAAAGAGCATAAATAAAAACAGAGCTGTTCACAGTCAAAATTATTTTGGGGAAGGATTGTAATGGTATGGATCTACGATTTACCATGGGGTAAATGGAAGGAGGGCTTTACAATGCATCAGATACTCCATTGTAACTACCTGTATATACCCCATTAACCCACAAAATTAGAAGATAAGCCATGGTAGCTTAGTTGTCAACATGAAGAGATCTAAAACACCAGGGGCTTAGTTTTCACTTAACACTAAGTAAAAAACATGTACACATGCAGCCCCTAAATAGCAGTGTATGAGCAGCAATGCTACTTTAAATTATTTGTATGAACATACCCTAGAATAAAATACTTCACTTTGGGCAGTGTTAAGGATTTGCTTTAGATTCCCAGAGTCAGATTTGGCTATGAACAAATAAAATTACAAAAATACAAAGTCATACCAGGGTCTGGGGCATTGTAGAAAATTAAATTCAAATATATATATTGTAGAACAAATGCTACTTATAATGATAGTGCCCTGATATTTCTGGATGTGCTAGCTAATTTGTTTTGTCTCCAAAAAAATCACTGGATCAACAAGAAACAAAATTATTTCGGACATGGTTTGGCCAAGTAGAACTTATTTTATAGAAGTGCCCACAGAAAATAACCACAGATCCTGTTTTCACAAGTTATTTAAATTAAATTGGAAGGATTAAAAAAAAAAAAGAAGAAAAAAATGCATTACACACAAGGCTTTATTTCAAAGGGCAAACCTCGATAAGTTATGGAAACTAGCTAATGAAATCAGCTGAACTGAAGAACGCTAACTTGAATATAGAGCAGGTATTGGAATTTGGTCAAAACAAAAGGTCCAAAACTATCTAGAACAGGGGTGGCTAAACTGCAGCATACATGGGCAGCCTCTGTGAATAACACACAGCAGATCAGGGACATGGCAGATGGCACAGCAATACACAGGGCAGGAAGCAGAACAACAGATGAAACGGGAAAACAGAATTGGGGTGGCACTCAGAGAGAACTTAATCTGTGGCATTCCTACCAAAAAGGTTGCCCCTTTCTGATCTAGAATATGTATCCTTAAAAGAAAGGGTACCAGACCTAACTGAATGAATAATCACCTTGGAAATTACTACAAGCAAGCAGAGGGCCAACTAGAAGTGCAAAAGAGGCATGTTAGACATTAAATAGTGTGGGAATACAATGAGGATTGCCACAAATTGGAACTAGTTTGAGAAACTTAAAAGGTATTTAAGTGCAAAAAAAAAAATACAATGAGGATGGGGTAGAGATTAAAAGGTGATTTACAGATAATCTAGGTGTGGCCTCACACCATACTTTTCCTCTATTTTCAATAAGGATGATGATAATAAACATAATTCAATGAACCATATGAATGGCGTCACAAGGAAAATTCACTAAGCTGGGTGAGGTGATTAGTAGAGGAACCAGAAAGAAGGTAAGAAACTGGCTAATAGAACAGCATTTCCCAACTGGTGTACCACCAGGCACATCCAGGTGTGCTGTGGCATTTTGGGCTGGAGCCACACTCCCTGCCTGGCTGGAGCCACCCTCTCTGACTCCTGCTCCTGTGGACACAGACAGATAGGGACTATGGCTCCAGCCAGGCAGGGGGCTGGCCGCTCAGCCCCCCACATACCGTGTGCTGCGATGCTTTATTTAGGTAAGTGTGGTGTGGAGCAAAAAAGGTTGGGAAAGGTTAGAAGGTTGAGAGGCGACCTTGTGGCTGCCTATAAGGAGGCACAGAAGGGAATTGGTGAGTATTTATTCACCAAGGCGCCCCCGGGGGTCACAAGAAACAATGGCCACAAGCTAGCAGAGAGCAGATTTAGATTGGACATTAGGAAGAACTTCTTCACAGTTCGAGTGGCCAACGTCTGGAATGGGCTCCCAAGGGAGGTGGTGCTCTCCCCTACCCTGGGGGTCTTCAAGAGGAGGTTAGATAGGCATCTAGCTGGGGTCATCTAGACCCAGCACTCTTTCCTGCCTATGCAGGGGGTCAGACTCGATGGATCTATTGAGGTCCCTTCCAACCCTAACATCTATGAATCTATGAACGCTGTAATAGAAGATGACAATAGGTAAAAGGAAGATTGTAAGACTAGAGCAATGTTGGTTGTGGAATTCTTTCAGGCTTCATCTCAGGACCAATCTTAGAAGTGTGCTCATGAAATCTGCTCATAAAAGACAGTTGGGAAGCATCATCTATAGAGATGAGGTTTAGAATATTATACTAGAATTGACTGTAAGAAATGGAGTAATAGAAATTAAATTTAAATTAATAGGTCTGAGTGAGTATTCATACATTTACAGATTTATAGCAACAGTTTCTGCTATAAACTGCAAGCTTTTCAGTTGGAAACTACTGTGCATCAAAGCATGGCTATTAACCATCAACATGAGGCAACCAGGAAAAAGGGAAATGCAATCCTACAATGTATCAGAAAAAATATTTCAAGCAAAGATAAGTAAAAATCAATGTCATTGTATAAGGCATAGTAAGGCTTCTTCCAAAATACCATGTACAGGTCTGATCATCCATGTTCAAAACAGATCAACTTCTGCCTGAACAGGTGCACAGAAGGAGTATTAGGATTACCAGGGAAATTGAGAATCTGCAAGAGCTTAGCTTGTGCAGTTTACCAAAAAAAAGACAAGAGGGGATATGATCACCATTCAGCAATAAAGGGGGAAATATCAGGGAAGGAGAAGACATATTTAAACTAAAGGAGGATGTTAGCACAAAAACAAATTTTTATAGTTAAATCAGCGCAACTTTGAATACAGACAGTGAATGTCTCATTTTCCAGTTTCTATATATGCAAATTACTTCAGTGTTTATGTTGTACTTATGGAAAAGCAATATATTTGTTTTAACAACTACTTGTAGTAGAAACATTTCTAGGATTTAAAATTTATAAGTGAAAGACCAGCCAATTAAATATTAATTTTGTATTTTCTGTGAAGCATTTTCAGAGGGGGAAAAAAGAATAGGAAAGCTGACTGGGGCAATACTTGGAGAAGTCTAACTGTTCAACTGCAAAAGACAGGGTGGGGAGGGAGGAGACATTGTCGTTCCATAAGAGACAAACTGGGATTAGAGGACTGACAGAATAGCAACCCTAGAAACGATATGATAAAAGTCTAAACAAGATGTCTTGGCAAACAGAATACAAGAATTACGAAGGGACAGATAGTAATTGCCTATGATCATCCTAACAAATAACTTATTTGGTAGATATACACAAGTTAGGTGATTCAGGGTAACATTTTCAAAAGGAATGTAGGTACTTCAGATCTTAATTTTCATTAAAAAAAAAAAAAAAAGTCAAAGGCACTCAGGTGTCCAAATGCTTATGTAAGTTTTCAAAATGAAACTGAGACGCAATTGAGGTGTGCCACCTTTAGTGTTATACATTTTTCAAAGATAGAGACCTAGAAGGCTTATGTCAAGAAGTATTTTTGAGCATTAAGATGATAGATTAACATTTGTACAATACTGTGTATTCAGGAAGCATCAAAACTGCAGGGCACATGCTGACAGGTCTTCCTGTTGCGTGTTTTAGGTTTACAGCATAGGGTTACCATACATCTGGGTTTTCCCAAACATGTCCTCTTTTTTTGCTTGTTGTGCTGCGTCCGGGCAGGTTTTTTAAATGCAAGCAAAAGGTCTGGGATTTCCTCCCCCGGTCCATTTCTAACATAGCTGCCACTAGGTAGAACTAGTTCCCAGAATACCTAGCGTGGCACGTGTGTGATCAGGAGCTGAGTTCACAATTTTGCTTTGCAATTGTGAACTTGGGGAGAGCAGGGAGCAGGCGATCGGAGGCAGCAGGGAGCACAGAAGGTAGGGAGTGAGGGGCACCAGCAGAGCTGGAAGTGGGGCAGGGGGTTGTGGATCAGGATTGAGGGGCACAGGGGAGGAGAGGGGATGGGAGGGCAGGTGACTGTGGGTTGGGTTTGCAGGGCACTGGCAGCACCAGGGGGCTGCGGGTCGGGAGTGAGGGGCACCAGCAGGGAACGGGGGAAGGAGGGAGCAGGGTACTGCTTTTTGGGAGTGAGGTGCGTTGGCAGGCCTGGGGTCAGTGGTTCGGAAGTGAGGGGCAGCAGCAGGGCTGGGGGGGGCTATGACTTGTCAGTGAGGAGCAACAGAAAGGGCAGTCCCCCCCACCATCATATTCCCCCTGCTCCTCCCTGCTGCCAAGGTGTCCTTTTTTGGACCTGGAAATATGGTAACCCTATTACAGGACCTTAGCATTTATTTAATAAAATTATTATTTCACTAGACATGTAATTTTATCATACTCTTTGTACCCAACATATAATTGTTTTGTTTTAAGCATATGTTCTGCCTTAGGATAGGAAATATAGCTTTTCAACATATTTCCAGGAGACAAGGGAGGTATGGCTAGCCATGTTAGTCTGAAGTCAGGAAGAAGGCAGGGTAGGGTGGCATCCTAGAACAGCGATTCCCAAGACAGATTGTGCACTACCAATTTAAAACAATACAACCTTAAGTAAAACCAGCAAATTGTTGTCATATAAAGTAATTATAATAAATCTGTTAACGTGCACCACTGACAGGCTGTCTGTGTACCAATGGTGGTAAGCATACAACAGATTGCAAACTGCTGACCTAGAGAAACTGGTTCAGAGAAGCATGTTTTCAGAGATCGTAGTATACTTTGTCAGATACTATGAATAGACTTGCAAAGAGAAGAAGGTGGTGCTGGAGGCCCTGTAGATATGTTTGTAAAACTTTTCCTGTTATTATAAGAATAACAATGTTATTAATTTATACAATGATTACAATGGTAATTTCTATGTAAGAGATTCAGTTTCTTTCTTTATATATACTGGCACTTTTGAGCAGGTGGACAAATATAATTCAAATGCATTCCAGAAGACAGGGCAGGGCCTCTTCTCTGTTCACTCTTTAAAGCAAGCCCATCATACACTTTTGAACAACAGCTGTGTAGTCATGATGAGCTGTGGCTATAAAGATACACACAGAGAAATATAGTTTACATATTGGTCTCTTCTCCTCGCACCATTTTAAGTGTCTTTGAATACAGAGCATTATTCCTGCCTTATTGCTGAGAAAGTCCAGGTTGTGAGACAACAACTAACAGTTTAATTCCTGAAGAACTACCAGCCACGATGAAGCATTCCAAAAGCTTTAACTGTAATAAGGACCAGAGCTGGAACTCGATAAACAATTACAACATTGACAAATGATAACTGGCTAGACTATTAAAAACAACTTTGTTTGGTTTTTTATATTTGTAGAGAGTGTGCAAGAACAAAGGCCCCACAGCTTAGTGAACTCAACACGGGGCTAAGAGCCAAGACACTTTAAGTTCTAGTCCCATTAACTGGACTTAAAAATATTTAAGCACTCTGATAACAGGGTGATGGGCATGGGAGGGGAACCAAAATAGAGCAAAGAACAAAACAAGGAGGTGACCATTCAAAACAGCATTCATGTAAACAACCAATATATGGGTAGGACAATAAGATAGACACTCCAAAGGAGGTAGGTCCCCCCCACCTCTATTTTTACTTGTTTACCAGCCTCATTGAAGTGTACCAATGACAGTTAAATAAGCAATTAGGTTCAGGTGAATTACTTTCTCCAATTAGTTGCCATCCTTAACCTGCATGTGTATCACCCTTGTACTACACTTGTTAGCTAAAAACTGCAGGTTGTTTTTATAACTGCTTGGGAAAGTATGTGTAAAGATGTACATAGCTGTTTTACAGCCATCTTTATAAAATGGAGGGAGTTCTCTCAACTCAGCAGGATAATCCACATCTGATTCAGTGAGCCATTATGTTTCTGGGAAGGTAGCCCTTAAAAAAAAAAAAGCCCTTACCTTTTGAGGGTTTTCTGGAGGGATTTCATTCCTTCAACAGCACAGGATTACTCACCCAAAGCCCTTTTTACAATTGATTTTCCTGCAGGACCTCTACTTTTCTAGTTACAATTTTACTAGTCTGCAATTTTATTTTATTTCAAAATCATAACAAGCTAATGCAAATTGCTGACCAATGTTCAAATGACTTGCTCCCAAATTACTACACATTCTAGGAATAGATTTCTAATCCCTGATGGGGCACTAAATACTCCTAATTATCTGCAGCTCTGCCTTGAAATGGTTGATTTAAACAGGTACGTGCATTAACAGCATGATGAACAGCTGTTTTAATCCAATATCGAGAAAATGATGACGTCTCTTATGAATGGAAAGGTACAGAGACTTTAGTGAGCAATTCATTATATATAACAAATTAAAACAAAATATTATTTTTAAAATGAAGTGATGGCTCTCAAATTCGCCTAAAACATTTAAAGCCCAACATTTCTCATAAATAAAATACATAATTACAAAATACATGGGGGGGGGATTACCCTTGTCTAGAGATTTACGGACTCAGTGTAAAAGAAAGAAAGAATGTGTTCTTTCAGATTAACAGACAGATTAACTGCTGTATAGTTAAGATAAAAATAAAAATTGTCTCTACAAGCAAACAAACAAAAAGCAAATCACTGGTCATTTGACTTTTCAAATATATAAGCCTTTAGCAAAAGGAACTACTTCTACCTAACATGATTATTTAATTTATAGAAAACCAATACTAATCTAAGATTGACACATGGAAGAGAAAAAAAAAAAATCAATCTGCTGCTCAGGGGGAAAATTATAGTACTTTGGAAAGCTTTAGACTAAGGATTTCAACAGCTTTTTAGCCAGTCATACAGAGGATTTAGGAGTTACAATAGGCTTATTTCAGGTGTCATTTGAAACCAGAAGTAGAAAAGCTCAACTACAATGCCAAGTAACACTTTAAATCACTAAACCTAACCAACCAGCCAGGGAAACATAAGTAAAGACTGGTGTTTAAAGTGCAGATGCCTTAAGAAAGGCAAGAGACCAAAGAGGTCAAGGAGAGGATGCGCTTGATTTCCAGAGAAGGGAAGTTGCTTTAGGCTGCACAGGCCTTCATATTAAAGAGAGACTGGCATATGACACAGATAAGACAGAAAGACCTGGATATAGGTTTTTTGTGGAAATTTACCACACTGCAGTATGAAAAAAAGAACAGAAAAATACCAGTATACACAAGTCAGTAGCAGATCACTCTCTCAGACAAGGGCCACTAATTTTGCTCAGATCAGCAGGTCTAGCAATCTATGTTCCATGTTCTACTAGTTGAACCTGCACTTCTCTGCAGAAGATTAATTTGATTTTTTGAAATAATATTTTGTCATAATAATCATCATCATCTTCACTTTGTGGTTTATGCTTCATTGCCTGTTCCAACTTCAAAAGCTTTCAGACCATCGTTTTCATCTGGTTTCTTCTTGTAGGCTGTAATAGAAATTTTTGACATGGGTGAGATACCAACCCCCCACACTACCCCCAACCTGGAGGACCAGACCAGAGTCCTTTAGCTGACGTTTTCACAGATTCCCTGGAGACCTTCATGGTACTTTAACAATATAGCGAACATTACTAGATACACTGTAACTAGTATCTAGGCAACGTTGAATCTTGAGCAAGCATTTACTTCATCGTTATATCACTATAAATTGCGCACAGGCCAGGGACAGGCAAAATATGGCCCCCGGGCCCCCACTACAAATTGTGCCCCGACAAGCCTGTCTGCCCTCAAGGGAGGGAGCAAGGCGCCCATGTGTACATGCAGCCCCAAAAATGTACCCTATTGCCTGGCTCTCACCCTCATTGGTGGAAGGGCCTGGTGCACCTTCTGTGCGGGGCTGCTGCTGCCACAGCCCCCGGGACATGCTCACTTCCCCGGTCTTCTGCTGGCTCCAGACAGTAGGTAGGGAAGCAGAGGAGGTGAGGCTGCAGCTGGGAGGGAGCCCAGAGTGTGGGGCTGGGGCTGGTGGCAGTATGGAGCCTGCACCCAGGGCAACAGGGGGTGGTAGCAGTGTCAAGCTCAGTGGGCAGCATGTGGGTGTGAGGGAGAGTGGGGGGTATGGGGAGCCCCCACATACTCCCCATGACTTGCAGCCCTGGCGGGCAGTGGCAGCAGCAGCAGGCAGGGCACCTCAGGGCACAGGCACCCAGTGGGGTGAGGCTCCGGCCGGTACTGCACATCACAGCAAGGTGCGCTAGCTGTGCTAGTGCAGGGGCTGCGCGCGAGTGGCAAGGAGGGAAGCAGGGAATGCCAGTGATACAGACAGCTGCACAGAGCCTATGCCCCTCGCTGCGATGTGCAGCAATGGCTGGAGCTGCACCCCACCGGGTGCCTGTGCCCTGATCACCCCACCTGCTTCTGTGCCATGGTGGGGAGTGTGGGGAGTCCCCACAACTCCCTCACACCCACACCCTGCCCCTACAATCCCCCACATATACACAACCCCCAACATACCCTATGCCCCCCCACAGCCACAACCATGTACCCCACCATACACATGCACCATACACAACACCCCCCCACACCCCTAAACCACGGACACCCTCCCCCCACAATATACAAGACTAAGAATTTATTTTTGAGTTATTATGCAATCACCTCTATATATACTACAGAAACAAATCATGGCAAAACACAAGTTAAAAAGTTACCATCTCTAAAGTGACATAATACAGTTGTGACAAACTGTCCATCAGCATCTTGATGGGGGGTTTTGTTTTTAACGTAGTCCGTCGCCATGACATTCACATTTTTGAGAATCTAAGTTGCTTCTAAAACGTTTCTGTCCCTCATAACTACAAAGAAATCTTTCCAAATCTGAACAGGATAATATGTACCTTGTTGTCTCCCAAATTCTGCAGGCAATGGTTCTAAAGTATGAAACCATCCAAACTTGACTAAATACCTCTGGGAACTCATCTGTAAAGCTTAAGGAGGTTCTTACATTAAAGAATCTATCCCAGTTCCGTTCTATTGGGTGGAATGGATAAAGGGATAGGAATAAAGCCCACAGGTGGGTCGGAATTGCTGCTGGGAAGGAAATGGAGAGAAGAAAAGAGATACAGGATATAACAAAAAGAGAAACAAAAGGAAATAGTAGTGATGCTACAGATGACCGTATTTTCCTCATGGAATGAAACCAATTTAACAGCGAAGTTCCAGACATAGCATGTTATGACTATAAAACCCATCATTCTACCTTGGACCTTTGTGCAACCCCAATGCCAAGATGCCCTTAGTCATTTAGGGTTGTCTGCAGTAACAAGCTGATCAACACTGACCAAAATTAAAAATGGTACTTGGCCTTTTGTGAATAAGGACGATATCCTGGCCTTAACAGCAGGAAAGCCACTATATAAAGATTTATTTCAAAACATCACTGACATCAGTTCTCACCAAACTAATTTCAAATTGTCCTAGAAGTAGCTGAAGGCACCATACATTACAAATTGTTTAGAAGTATAGAGCATCTCTTCAGTTATTAACAGTCTTATTTTTATTGGATGTAAAGAGCAGCATCCATTGAAAACAAGTATTTTACTGTAACCTGCAGGAAATCCCTCCCTCAAAGATAAACAAGAGGAAAATTTAAAATGAGATAAAAAAATTCGTATAAAAATACTCTTAACAAAAGTAAACTTCAGTCTGGGGCATGGATGCTGCACCCTAGAATGCTCCCTTTATTTCCTTTTTTACTGTAGTTTTTCAAATGCAGACAGGTTGTGAAGTACTGATTTTCTTTTGATTAACAATAAAATGCTAGTGTAACATGCGGCATTTACAAGCTCCAGTAGCACCCTTTGAAAAAATTGCAGATTTCTTCTTTTTTTACCATGATTAAATAAAGAGCAGAACTCCAAACACTGTTAAAATTAAAACTGGCCCCTGCATAAACCTGTATGCAACTAAAACTTAAGAACACTCCAATTAAACCTTAAGAACTTTGCCATAAGCAGCTCTCCCAAACAGGTAAAAAAATGCGCCCACTTGTACTGCATCAGAAATTGAAACACAACATAAATGCAACGAACAAATCTATTCAACAACAGGCATTCTGCACAAAGATGAGAGGAAAGCCAGTGGAAGGAAGATTTGGGTTCCAGACTTGTAGGATCTCCACCATAGATTTCCTATGTGACCCTGGGCAAGTTGCTTTCTATGCAATTTCAGCTTGGTCTCAGAAGTAACTTGGCCCAAAACAGCTGTCCAATTTGACCTGGTTTAGCCAGTGACTGTGCTATACACAGAAGCTAGGGAGAGATGTTCATCTGTAGTACAACAAAGTGCCTCAGATCTACAATGGCTCCTTTCCATCTCCAAGGAGCAGGAGGGAGGATCCCATCATGTTCCTGAAGAAACTTCCCTACCCTGCACTTTCCTTCTTTCATCACCCCTACAGAGCATCATATGTCACTGATAAGATTCATACAAGAGACAAACAACAAGATTTTGTGGGGAAACCTAGACAAATATGGCCTGTAATTTGTCAGGACAGTGGCCAACAACCTGTACAAGCCATGGATTGGAACAACCCGGCTCTGATCCTATACCCATGCCACTGCTGCTTCTCCCTGTCCCCTGGTTCCTCACCGCCACATGCATGCAGCTTTCAGCCAGTGGGGATGAGCTGGGGCTGTGCAGCTTGCAGCAGCATCTACAATGCTGTTGCTTCTGCTCTGTGTTGTCCCGCTTACCTGACTGCAGAGGCAAAGCCTTCCAGCTCCAAGGGTTGGATTCAGTGGCTCTGAAGGCCATACCTGGCCCCCAGGCCATAAGTTGCCAACCCCTATATTGGAAGGCTTGCTGTTAAGAAGTAGATTATTGGCTGTAGTTTTTAGAGAAGGTACAGAGAAGAGTAACAAGGATGATTAGATATATGGAGGGTCTTCCATAGGAGAGGCTAAAGAGGATAGGCCTATTCAGTTTAAAAGAGAGAGGCTTGAGGGGGGAACATAAGGGCTTTCAAAATACTAAATGGTGAAGAAAAAGTAAGTAACTTCTACTCTAGCCACTAGAGTAGGTTAACAGGATATTTTGATAAACAGAAATTTATGGGGAGAATATTAAGCTAATCAACACAAAAGACATTTTCCCAACAGTTAGGAATAACTGGTAGGCAAGTAATATATGAACTGAAGATGGAATAATGTATCCATCTTTATTTGGAGATGCAGAAAATATTTAAAAAGACATAAGGAAATCTTTTGAGTTTTGCTATTAGAAATAAGCTCATAAAAACTTAAAAGAATGCCAGACTGCTGAAAACAGGTGTGTAGGTTGTAGCCGTGTTGGTCTAAGGACATAGGCAGTCTGCCAGACTGCTGAAAATTCATCTTTGTTCAGCTGAATAGCCCTGCAGAATCTAGAAAAGCATGCAAAAATGAACTTTTCAGAAGGAAAACCAGGAATAAGGTCACACACACAGGAAACAGATGGTTAGCATTTTCCTTTTTCTCCCCTTTCATAGCAAGAAAATGCAGAATATGAATGTGCATAGGCAAATGAACACAATGCCCTGTGAAGCTCACTCACCCTTCCACAGGAGGTTGCCAGGCATGGCAGGGGTTCCTTTCCAAACACAGAAGTTCTCTTTTGGATGTGGAAGGAGTTATTTCTGGAATTATGAAAATTTTACAAATCTCTTCCCATGACCCTTTGTGACATTCAGACTATAACAAATAGCTCCCACACTGGATTGCTAATTTTCAGTAGGAAATGTCATGCCCCTGCCCCTACCGTACATGGCAGCTAAATTAAGGAGATTGCCTTTTGCTGGATTTTAATTTGTTTTGCAAATATACTGGTATAACAAACATTTGGTCTGGATTCAAAGAGGCTAGAGGTCATTTTCTTGCATAGATGTTATTCCATTAAGGTGGCCATCTTATCTATTAATGTATCAAGAACAAGGTGAAGATAACATTTCTAAAAACTTGAAGTGCTCATGAAGTTGTTATATAGATAATTTATTCCAAGGCAGGAGCTTAACAATTTAGCCTGGATTTCCTTGGACTCTGCTCAATTATGCACAAAGTATCTTTAAAAAGATATAAGTTTACCAAGCTAAGCACTCTAAGTTAGGAAATTACAGAAGATTGTCTGTAAAAACCTTAATTTTGTTCCTTGTGTATATGCATTATACACAATTTAGTCTTTAATCATTTCCCTTCACCTTCGCCCAGAGGACACCCCCTCATTCAATTCACAAAACAGAAGGTTTTGGCTTACTGATCAGTTACATCAATATTTTCTTTCCTGCTTGTTTCACATTGTGTAGCTTTATTTACTGAACACTATTCAAAACCTTGGGTGTTTATAGACGTGCTCTGGGGCTGAGGGGTGTTGAACTGGAATGCCTGAATCAGAGTGCCTCCGAGAGCCGCTCCAATTAAAGTGCCCTGAGTGTTGCATATATCAGCATCCCCATGTTGCAAAATGGCAGCAGGAGCACTTTAACTAAAGCTCTTTGAATGAGCTTTAGTTAAAAGCACCCCCACCACCATTTTTCAGCATGAGGATGCTGATACACGTGATGCTGGAGTCTGCTGGAGCACAATAATTATCACACTCCAGCAGACTCTATTAATCAAGTCTTATGCAATGCACTGTCATTACAGCATGTCTGAGCAGCTTCCCTGCACGTGTATAGGCAGCCTTTGATATGAAGTCAGAATACTTAAGTTCCTGATGGACTTCTCTGTTGTCTTCACCTCTATAGTACTTGAGTGCTTCAGAAACAAATTATTTTCACAATCAACTGTGAGGGCTTTATCATCACCATTTCAAAGATGGGAGGACCTAAGGTACAGTAAGGCCAAAGTATTCAACAATTCTGAAAAACAAATTTAAGCTTTGATTTTATCATAGTACTTAGCATTTAAAAATTATGTATTATAATCTATTTTAAGCACATCTTTTGTAAATGCAGTTCTGCTTAGCACTTCTACCAGTCAAGCCCCAGGCTCTCAAGTTGGGCACCCAGAAATCAAAAGACACACTATTAGTGACCACCAGTGGAAATTCAGTTTAAATTATTAGTTTAGCATCACACAGAGGCAAGAAGAATCCTATTCTGCAGTCCAGCTTTCAGTTGCTTTAACCAGCAGACTCCCTTCTCTTCTTCCAATCACCCCAAGCCACCTTCACTGTACACCTTCCAATTTCTGCAGCAAACGAGTCTTATAGTCAGACTCCTTTACAGTACAGCCTTGATTCACACAGGAACCAGGACCATTTTATGCACTGAATGAGGCAGAAGTCCTGTAGAAAATAGTAGCATGATATCAAGTAACTAAAGACTGCATCATAATAAATATATACAATAAAACCAAATGTAGGTTGTGCAGGAAATCTTAAATCTAGTATTCCAAGGCTACAAAAAACAATCACTCAAAAAGGTTTTTACAATTTGTCTATAATTCCTTAAATTAAAACAACAAACTGCATGGCATGGCAGCATACTGCACTCTCCTGAACTATCAGCAGGGTTGGAACTTTTTAGAACTACTATACTTCTATTGGAACTAACAAAGTAGCAGACAGCAGTAGTAAGCTATTGTTCTTGCTGCAGGCCAGCATTAAGAGGGGAATGAGACAGTTGCCAGCAGATTTCACAGATTTTAGTTAGCACCGGATGAATGGTAAGGCTCAAGGCCTATACAGATGTCATTTATGTTGAGGAATTTACACAGGGACAAGCACATAAATTACACTAGGACCCAGAGCAGCTGGATTAGCAGCTGTTCCATCCCATGTCGCTATATGCAGCAGACACTATTATAAAGTCTTGCCACTAGGTGGCAAGATAACCTGGTTACACAAAGAGCTAGCCTAGGATAAAATGTAGACATGCAAGATCTACACTAATGGAGTATTTTTCCTGGGTATGGATACAGCATGGGTCCCCAATTTTTTGCTAGTTGAGTGGCAACTGAGCAAATAATGTACTGCAAGAAACTTCTCTTTCCCAGTGTACCTCAGGAAACACATATCTGTGAAAAGAAAATCTTTCTGTGGCCAAAAGCAAGATCAGATAGCTTAACAAGCAACATATTGGTCTCTACTTGCAGGCTAAGGACCACAAAATATATTACTCATACATACCCCTGTTTTTCAAAGATGAAACATGCAAATCTTGAAAATAAATAGATAATGGTAGGATACTACTCTTAATTACCTGACAGTATCTGTGAGCAGTTTGCTAACATTACTTCTCAAATTAGCTTATGTGCCCAAACGGCCACTGTCACCTAGGCTAAGTACAGACAGTAAAAAAGGCCAAGACTGAATCAATTCAATCTCTGCAGGTTAATCTAAGCTGTGTAGACTGAACTAATCAGCAAGTGAACAGACATTAGCTTTTGATTCTGGAAATGCAGCCTGCAGTGGCCCAGGTCAGAAGCTGGGGGTGGAGGGGAGGGTGCTACAGTATGCCTCCCTGCTCAGCTAGAACAGACAGCTTGGGCCAAGCCTAGTCCACCCACCCTGTGAGGTAGGAGGGGGTTTGCAGGGGTGATGTAAAGCATCCTGGAATGCTGCAGGACTAAGTTAACTTGAGTCTGGAAGGGATCTGGGACAGAAGTTCAATAAACCAAAATCAGTTAAGTCTGATACTACATCCATCCAGGTTATCTTAAATTGGTTTCAGCCATTTTGAAAGTGGTTTATGTGCACTGAACTTCTGTTGCGTTACTGATTTGAACCAGTTGTTCTGGTCTGACATGATCAACATTTCAAAACTCCAATTAAATCAATGGATGTGTGTGTTAATTCTCAGAAAACTCCATCAATGCTGCAAGAATTTGAGTTATAATTTTCAGGGGAAAACATGTCATTTTTCATACTAACAAAGAAACTGAATCTAGGGACAAGCACAAAAAACATTCATACATAATAGTTGCCTCTATCATATAGGATATTATGAAATATGCCATAAAAGTTGTTCTCCACGTATACCATAATACATGGAAACGTTACTGGAAATGGATTGCTTTCTTATAAAGTGCACTTTTTGGTCAAAATGAGTTAAAAGCCTTGAAGCAGAGACCATATCTTTTCATCTGTAAAATACTGAAGATGCCTAAAGACTTGTGGATACAACCCCAAATCCCTACTGATTTCAAATAGAAATACTTTGTATCTGGGCCTATGTATACACTGTTTCCTATAAATCAATCTTTAGAATGGGGATGTAGCCGTAGATATTGCTGCTAAGGAAATGAAATGAAAACAGTAATGCCATCAGTAGCTGATCTAACAACAAGGCAAGATCCAACAACAAGGCTGCATAGCCAATGCCAAGTTTACTGACTAATCAGTGCAGACTCCTACAGCAGCAGTAAATTCTGAGCTCATCAGGTGATCGGGACAGGGTCTGGTTGGAGGGGCTCCAGAGCCCAGGTACCAGAGCTGCTACTGTTTGCCCTTCCCCTTCCACCCTTTCCCCACTAAATTCAACAGCAAGGGAAGGGAGGAGAAAGCAAGGGCTCCAGCCAGACCCAAGGGGGAGAAATCACATGCAACACAGCCAAAGACTGTGCAACAGTGCTGCTGCACCCGCTCTGGATCTGCCCCTGAATACCATAGCTTAACTCAGGGTTGTCAAACTCTCTTTGACCACTGAGCCAGATCAGAGGAGCCTTGTGGGTCAGATCTTAACCTACCTCTTGTGGTAGGGCTAGCGGTGTCAAGGAACGTGTCCTCAACAGAGTGTTGTATGACAGAATTTGGCGGTGGGCCCCACCCCCACTAAACCTGCTCCCAAATTCCCTACCTCTTGGAGGTGCAGAATGACACAGCTCTGTGAGCTGTATCTATCTATGACAACCCTGGTTTAAGTGACTATGTCTTCTAAATCAAACTCATTAATGTATCTGAACTAGGAGTTTCAATACCCCAACATACGCACTTAGAGAACAACATACTAGTACTTATAAACAGAGAATCCCATCTGAACTGAGGATCATAAATATTTGTTGAAAATTATTTTTCCAATTATGCTATTTTGTGTTCTATAGGAAAAAAAAATGCTATTAAATCCAAGGAGCAAAAGTCTTTATATGTTCCTTAGCTGCCAGTACAATCAGGCACTGGCAACACGTAGGGGGTACACACGGGTGCATGTGCACCCGCTGAGCATGGCGGTGCCCACCCCTACAGAAAGGCACCCGCCACCCCTGCCACCGACACTGAAGGCGGAGTCTGCAGGAGCTACCAGCTTACTGCTGCTGTCCTCCCGCTACCACTGTGCCCTGCCCCAGCTGCCAGGAGCACGTGTTATTCATGCAGTCAGGTTTTCAACTAGATGTTACACATGCAAGTTCAGCCACTCCATGTTTGGCTACCTGCTCTAGTCAGAAATGGGTGTGTGGCTCTAATGTAAACCAAACAATGTGGTAGTCAGGAAACAGTTTCAGTTTTAATCATATGCACATTTTCCTTAGAGGCAGAGAGAAGACTGTCTCTGCTTAAATACACACCTTTAAAAAGTCCATTAGTACATAACAAATTTTAAGTGTCATCTATGATGCACTATAACGGTCTTTTACCTCTCACTGGTTATCACTCGATACAAGGATGATGTCTGCCAGGGAGTTTTACTGGTGAGTTTTAAGGTGGTTGAGGAGTCCCATCCATGCATGCTCTGTAAATTTTTCAGCAGATATGACAAGTGGTGCAGAGCAGGAGGCAGGGAAGGGGCAAGAGAACACAGGCAATTGTTGGCCAGGATGCTGTATACTTTCCTTCCTTCTCTGCCATTTCTCGGCTTCATGAGCAAGACTGTTCTCTTCAAAGAGGGCTGTAGCTTGATGTATGGTGCAGCGGCACTGAGACCTGTTACCAGCCAGCACTTCACCATTTGTAGGGTTAATGCCAGGGTCAATGCCACCCTTTTTAAGGTTTGCTTTCAGGGTGTTCTTGTAGCACTTCCTCTGTCCTATGCAGGGCCTCTTGCCATGACTAAGTTGAGAGGAGGGAACTTGCTTTGGGAGATGAGTGTCAGCCATCCGCACACAGTGGCAACGTAGTTATTATTTCTCATTACTAATTAATAGAATTGTGCAATTAGAAAGTATATAAGTTTTCTATTTAATCAATCTGTAGTGTCACCGCCAAAAATAAAGCACTAAACAGTTTCAGAGACTATATAGGAAGAATTAAAAAAACCTTGTGACCACAAAGTGTGTTTATAGAGTTATACCAAATTGAGACTAATGCATTATTTTTATTTTTACTTCCAGGCCATATTTGGCCAAAACAGTTGGACATCATCCATGGTTTTTTGTGCATTATTAAGAATACTACTGAGACACTAACCCACAAAAGGAAACCATTTCTAAATAAATATTTTTTTTTCAGAATTAAAAAAAAAAAGACTTCACCATATAGTAGCACTCTCTCACTTCAACATATGCATCATAAAAGTACAAGGTGCAAGGAGATTCATTAGCACACTACTTTCCCATTGAATGGAGTCAAGCTGGGATTAATGAGAGTAGCCTAATGGTGTTAGACACCTAAAACTCCATTAAAATTTCCTTAGGATGGTGGCTCCTAGTTCCTCTAGACTTGGAAATTCCAACCTTATTATCTGCCCTGATTTCAAATTAAAAAGGTTTAATTTAAAATAGGAAATACTACACTGTACTGTTCAGTTTACTTTAAGAATCAAGTAATCAGTACATATCCCCATCTCTCCTGGAAATGTCTGGCACAGTCAAAGATCATTTGACTGTACAGCCCATCAGTCAATCTTAATGTACAGCCTGTCAGTCTCTATTATGGACATCTCACTAGTCCCCTCAGTACAAAGTCACCTGAGCAAGGTGCAAACTTAAATAACTTTTAAAAACCATGATCTGCTAAATGTCTGGCTGAAGATACTAAATGTATAAGAAAAATCTCTTATGTTACCTTCAGTGGTATTAAGATCAATTTGGGCTTGTACCCCTTACAGCAAGATATTATGTTAACTAGGAAACACCGAGTTCATCAAAGTACCAAATAAATTACCAAAACTTTTGAGAAATAACCTAGACTTTAGAGCCTTCTACAAGACCTCTGCTGTTTAAAAAGAAGTCTGTTGGACTTGAGACCGCTCCATGATGGTCTGAATGGCAGAATAAAGTCTTGACTGCATCCCATCTGACTTCTTCCATCATGGGCATGAGTAGCATCAAATAAGGATCTTAGGGCCAATCCTGTTCACACTGTTCTATGCAGCAGTGCTTGACGATAGACTAGAAACTTAACACAGGCATCAGGATTCATTTCCAAACTGCAACAGGGCTAGTTAATCTTTCCAGACTGCATTAGGACTGAAGTTGCCAAAACAGCCTACATAGGAACTCTTGTATGCCAACAACTGTGCACCAACGTTCCCTCTAAGGTGTAGCAGTCCGTGAGCATGCCACTTCGGTCCATTCCTGAATTGGTCCCACCTCTCCCTTTAATATTTAACATTACACTGTGTACCAAATGCTTTCTTTAATATTAGTCTCAGTCTATTTATCATCTTGTTAGATGTTTTTCTTTAAAGGCCCAATTCTGTTTTTAATTTGCACTGTTGCAAATAAAAGAAGAAACTAGCTGTAATACCCACATGCTGCCTTTTAATCATGCCTCTGTGGTCAGGATTAAGGCTTAATTAATACTTAAAATTAAGCAAGCTTTTGAGTTCTCTGTCTTCAGTTATCAGAGAGCTGACTTTGTCTCCAGTACCTTTGTTACATGAAATGTGTGTACCTCCCTGTCATGTCTCTTGGACCCACATGCAGGCTGCACTCTGCCTGCTCCCCGCCTCCATGCCTCACTGCAGCCTTTGAAAATGGCATGGCACCACGTGCGTCCCGCCACTGGGCAGACCAGGCAACGAGGAACATGGCATCACTTTCAAAGGCGCAAGGCATGGAGCAGGCACAGCGCGGAAGACATGTGGGGCTGCTAGGCTCTCGTATGGGAGCTGTGGGGCTTGCAACGCAGGGATGAAAGCTAAGATTAGGGTGAAGCCAGCGGGGCTTAGGGCAAAGCTCACCTGAAGGGGCTGGGGAGCAGAGCAGTTCCCTTGAGCTGGTGGTGCCCAGCGGCGCCCGGCTCTGCCCTAGCCCCAGCCTTGCCTTAGGGAGGAGCCACTGCCTGCCCTGCACCACAGGCACAGAGGAGGAAGGGGTGGCGGCGATGATTGCCCACTGATCAGCAGCCCAGCCCCTTGCAGACTGCATTCTCTCTCCCCGCGGGGATGCTGGCGCGGTGAGGAGTGGAGCGGAGCAGCCCCCACACAGCTGAGCAGTAAGCATTCCATGCCGGCCCTGGTGTGAGGCATTAGAAAGTTACTGCACAGCAAGATTTTTTTTATTGTGGATGGCTGAGCACGTGTGGCTTAGACGGAACCTTGCTGTGCAAGGGTGGACCCACTCTAGTGAAGCTCTTCAGTTGCTGGTAGACTGTTTTGCTGCATCTGATATCAACTTTAGACTAACCATCAGTATGATGAAAACTGAGGGTGTATATCAACCAGTCCCTGGAAAACAGTTCAGCAAACCTCTGTCATCATTGGTGGAAGTGAACTTCTGGGCTTTTGTGTGTTCCCTTACCCTTGGAAGTGGTTGAATGATGTTATTCTTATAGAAAAGGAAGCAGTCCCCAGCATCCAGAAATCTAGCTTGGCCTTTGTCCAACTTACAAAGCCAGTATGGAGTCCGCATGAGAGTGCTAGTCAGGTGTTCCCCTAAATTAAAAGGTGAAAAAAACTGTTGTGTTTATCACCCTGTTATGTGGGTATGGGACTTGCATACTAAATAGAAAGGATGTTCAACACCTGGAAAACTTCCACCAGACACACCCTATTCCAAGGGAGGCGATATAAGCAGCTGATGGATGACAGAAGTTCTGCAGCAGGCTGCCTGCATGTTTATCATAGCATTAATAATACAGTCCCACCCTTACATTTACCATTCCCATAGCAGCACTATCATCTTCAGCTATGACAACCAAGTGGTTACAGACTTGGAACTCCTCAATTAGCTGGTTTTGTTCGGCAATCAAGTGGTCCAAATACAACAATTATTTCTTTCACAAGCAGTTAATGAGCAGAGATGGGTTAGTAGGGCTGTGTGAAACGGCTGTCTTGTTTCAATTTCAGTCAGTTGTTTCAGAGGACAGTGATTCATTTCAGTGTTTCGGAACACTGCTCCATTTTGCTTTGGTCCAATCTGTTTCGTAGTTTCAGATGGGCTGGGAAAACGTAGGCACAGCTGGGTGGTTGCAGGTTCTCCTGCAGCTCCTCTGGCTGTGCCTGCTTCTCCCTGAGCAGGTCCCCTCCTGCTTGCCCCCACTGCCCTGCAGAGCTCTGCCACAAGCTCCCAGAGGCCCTGATCCCTGCTGCCAGAGCTGGTATGGAGGGTATTTTTTGTTTTAAAAGTGTCAGGAGGCTGGGCTCGGTGGGGGATGGGGCCAGGCAGGGCAGCCATGGGGGCTTCTCCCACAGCTCTCCTGGCTGTGCTCGGCACAGGCTGCACCAAGCAGACCCAGGTGCATTCTACATGCAAATCTGGGGATCCGTGCCCCCCGGGAGGGCTGCGTGGCTGTGCCAGACTCCTCCTAGAGGGCATCGGCCCCTGGATCTGTGCGCGGGATGACAGCAGGCTGCCGTCTCTCCCCCAGAGCACTGGGATTAGAAGGGACCTCAGGGACAGATCACAGACACTGGCCAGCTACTGATGTCAATATCAGAGCAGTCCTTCTGCTCCTCTTCCCCCTCCCTCTTCTTAGTTTCTGTTTCCCTGCAAGCCTGGATCCAAAACATCTGAAACATTCTGGATGGTTTTGTTTCAGAGATAGTTTGGAGCCTTCCGTTTCATTTCGGATTCAGTGTTTTGGGTGCCAAAACGGGTTGAAACACCTCCGAAACTAAACGGCTTCTGAAATTTCACATGGCCCTAGTGGTTAGCCACTTTAGTCTGAAGTCAGGCAGAGAAGATAAGGCAAGATGGCACCTTACAAACTAACTGGTTGAGAAATATGAGCTTTACAAGCAACAATCTGCTCTGTCCAATGCTAGGAACACTTTCTTGTCTATTCCTAGCATCAGACAAATCGGATCGTTGCCTAGATAAGCTCATGCCTCTTTGAATAAGTCTTCAAGAGGTTGAGACTGAAATCATAATTGTACTGTTATCGCCAAAAAGAAAAGAAAATTAAAGTTCCATTTTTGTTTCAATATTATAAACAACCATCCAAAAGATCTTTGGAAGAAAAAAATATAAAACTTAAAAAAAAAAAATGTATGTCAGTCATTTATGTATAAAAGAATTACCTAGAGAACATTCATTGAAATTAAAATTATTTGACTAGTCTTGACTCTGCAACATGGAAGAGAAATACATGAAAAACAGTAATGCAGTGTTTTCTAACTGATGCAGAAAATTAAGTACACCGATAAATGAAAAAGTAATAATTTCAAATAATGAAAAAACTATTTAATTAAAAGCCAAATAAAAATTCAGTTTGCTTTTTCTAGGATTTTTTTAAAAGAAAATTCCAGAATAGTAATATCATAGAAAATGTTAACACTGTCTATATTACAGGAGTAGGGTTTCAATTTTTAAATAGCATGCAACATTGCAGTAACAATTTGTGCACATGAATTCAATAAAACCTTTCACCTCAGCAAAATACGGTGATTTTAGAAACAAGGTTAAGATATGCCCATTTAGTCAATAAAAAAATATGCAGTTAACAACTCTCTATAATCCCAGCCAAAAATGTGTCCCACATAATCAACCCTTTTTATGGATTCTAAATTCCAATCTATTAAATAAAAATATAGTAAAGACACATAATTTTGTATATTTAAAAACCCAAAAACGGACAGATTGAGATTTTGTTTTAATTAAACCATCTTATCTAAATTAGGCATAACCTTTACCACAAAGGAAACTGATTGTGTACACAAACATCTGTTTATATAGCTAAATGTGCATCCAGTATTAAAATAATTTCTGAATGATCTATTTAGTTAAAGAGACTAGATAGTCTAAAAGGAGAGTGCTTAATCTCTTCTACAAACACTGTTCTTCTGCTAAGAAAATTAATTAATGTCTTGCCTTGCAAAGCTCAGAAGATAAAAAGGTCTCCCTTTTTGTAAAAATATACTTATGGAAAAAACATGCCATCAGATAAGTTGTTTTTGGCATGGTGCAAGGAAAAGTCTTTTTCAGTAGTAGAAAAGAAGAACTGATTGACATGTATAAAAGACTAATAAAAGCAATTTGGGTGGAATTCAGAAAAGTAAAATTATGCTTTCTTCTCTCTTTTCATGTTTTGATCAGTTTCTTTTACTCCATCCCTCTGGCATAAATTAGGACAAAGATTAGATCAGAATCCTGAAATAGAAAACTGCATTTTTTATTTTCTCCTCTAAAAACAATTGTTTGTTACATCCTAGCAAAAGGGATTTGTAGGGATTTTACTACTATAAGGCTTGTTCTCATCTCAAATGGAACAAAAGAATTATTTTCATAAACAACAGCAACCATCTGAGTTGTGTTTGATAACCATAGAATTCTGAAGAGAATGCAGGAGTTTTACTTGCCCTAATGGCTATGAAAAATTTTAAGGAGATGCTGTTTCATAGCACTTAAAAGTAAGCCTATGAAAGCTCATGCAACTCTAAACTGAAGTGCCATCCTGCCTACCAGCCATCTGAAGGAGATGAATTCGTTAGGTTTGTGGCTGTTTTAACAACTTTCTCCCAAGTATGAACAGTACCAAAGAAAAGAACATGTAGGTGCTTGTCAGAACAAGTGAGCAATGCTGACTGGCATATAGACCAACTGAGGGTAGGAGTAGATATTTTAATTGTGAATGAGGGATAACACGGTAGAGACAAGAGGTCAAAAGCCTGAGAAGCAATAAGACACAACTCGTTTGATGCAGTAGAGCAGTGGAGGCCACCTTTTTTTTTTTTTTTTTGGACAGGCATGCCACAAGTTAGCCCCATACCTTCCTTAAGGGTCACTCTGATCCCTTTCCCCGACCTGCTCTGCTTTCTGCTCCCTGCTTCTTCCCATATCTGTCACTGTGCTGCCTGTCACTCCCCAATCTTCCATGTGCCACACACGAAGGCCATCCATGCCATTTGTGGCATGTATGCTGCAGGTTGGTCACTCCTGCAGTACAGACCAACCTTTTGGGCAAGCATGCCACAAATTAAGCCTTGCCCCACCACTCTACCTAAACTTCTGCTGTTCTTTCTGCTGGCTTCCCTGTTCTCTTTCTGCTCCTTGTATTATTTACTGTTGTTCGGCCCTAACACTACCAGTTCCGATTTATCCATTTTGAGTTTAAGATGATAATTTGACATCCATGAAGAACTGTGAGAGAGACATGCTGAGATTTTAGTTTGCACAGAAGGAGATGGGTATGAAGTAGAGAGGTAGACATGGAAGTTCTCACCACAAAAATGGTAGCTGAATTTGTGTTTGGATGAGGTAATTGAGAGACAGGGTATATAAGGAGAAAAGACATTGATTTAGAACTGAGCCTTGTGGAAGCCCCAGAAAGTTAGGATACATGCCTTAGAAAAAAAAAGGAGGATGAAATTAAGAGTCATGAAACCCAAGGGAGGATAAGTTTCTATGAAGAGTATGGACAAGGATGTTGCTTATAGGTCAATGAGGTTATTGTCATACTGACCATTAGAAACATCTGTGAGGGACTTATGTTTATGCGACGGGAACCAGATTAATCAAGGGATTACATAGATGGAGGGTATCATGTGGACAAAATAAACTCTGAGCATAGCAGACAATGATCTCTGTCCATTAAATACACCCAAAAAATCCAGCATCTAACAGCAACCCTATCAGAGTTCTCTGACCTTAAAATAAGGACTCCCATAATAGCTAACCAGTGTCCAAATACAGTATAAGCAGGGTTGTTGAATAAGATGACCTACTTTGCCAGCAGTGTTACAAAAAAACTCCCACAGCACAAATTTTTCCAGCCACTCAAGAACTAAGTAAGATGAATCAAGTCTTTGACTTGGACTATAAAAATAATGAGCAGATGCATCTCAAAACTTCTCAAGACCTTCAGAAGAAGGACAATTCAGACTGCAGATACAAAATTCTAAAAGACCAAAGAACAGAAATTTTGAAAAAATTAAGTTTATCACTTTCTGCAAACGATCACTTGTCCATGATGTTTTATTCTTCCAACTTCTGAAACCTCTTTTCAACTCAAGAAACAGCGTAAACAAGGCACATTCAAGTCAAATCATCTCTTTATTTGTACTGGATGCCACCTAAAATCAGTCTTGCAGGATGAACCCAAAAGGAAAGGCTGGAAGTAGGTTCTCTCCTTTCTGTTATCATTATCTTGGATAGAGTGGGACTTTGAAGCAATATTTTAATAAACTGCAACAATATTGTAAGAAAGAGCATGTTAACACTGTAGAAGAAGTTACAGGCGGCAAAACTGAAATATATTAAAAAAGGACTGGATTACAGACAGAAATTAGAAGCTCTTTTGCATCCAAAAGGTTTTCAGGAAACATGTAAAGAGAAAAGGATAGTATAAAAAAAGACATTTAAGGCTAGAATGGATCCAGCTGAGAAGCTTATTTCTGGTTATTTCCCAAGAAATAGGTTAGTCTTGTCCAGGAGCAGGGAATGAATTAAGAAAACAAATGTCCACGTTCCTACTTTTGATAATCTGTAGCTACTGACAACTACACGTTATATGCACTTCCCTGCCCAGCCCCTTTACGATTGCTGACTTAAGATTTTTTTTTTTTAAACTATGAAGAGTGTTTCATGACCTACCATTTTACCTTGGTTTTAGGAGTTACCATAGTTTCTTTTCAACTGCAAAACTCTGAGATGACTAATGCTCATAAAAATAACTTGTGAATTTATTGTGACATCTGACAGTAGTAAAACTGATGCGTAAACATTGCAACAATTATTGTATAACATTCCCTTCAAAACTAAGAACTGCAGTTATTAAAGACCAAAAATTAAAATTGCAAGACTTTAGAAAATACCTGCTAACACTGTTTGATTTAAGAAGCAACAAAAAACAACAAAAATGAAAACAAGTACGTTTTATTTGCTGGTTTGTCCCCCTAAAACAAAGAACTTAGAATGTGAAAGCAGGGGTTGAAAACACAGCAGCAAAAGATTTTGTTTTAATCTGAAGTAACCAAAATGTCAACATTCAGTCACTATAAAACGATGAGAAGAAAAAACAAGTTTTCCTAGTGAAGCAAAATTTAAATAATGATTCAAAGTACCCTCACTGACTGCAATAAATTTAACGTTGCAAAGAAGCATGTTGAAACAATGATTTATCTAGAAAATAAATTAGGTTTGGACTCTTGCATTCTGTTTTCTTTTGAATAAAAGCTAAATGTACATAAAGTCATATTTGCTGATATACAGGCCAGAACATCCACAGTTAAATCTTGTATTATGAAAAGCACAATATATAAATAGTAGGTTAAAAGACTATTTGTTCATTTCTGTTTGTCCTGGTTTGAAAGGATTAAAGAGCCTACCATCAAATATTAAAGTTGTGCATTTAAAAATGCTTCATTAGAAACTTACTAAGGGTTTTTTCAGACTGTAATAAGTTAGTTGCTTCTTTTTGTTTACTGAAGAGATCATTTCTCATGGTCAGACAGTCTTTAATACATAAGCAATTGTTTTCGTTTTATTGAAATCAATGGACAACTTCTAAGTTCAAAGCTGATTAAGGTAGCTCCTTCAGGCAGCATGAATGACAGATATTCAATTATAGAGCACTAAGATTATGTTCTGGGTTGGTTTAAAAGTAAACAAACAATGTTACTATAGCTTTATTAAAACTATGTTTCTAGTCAAACTACCTAAATAAGAAATCCTTGTATTAAATAAACTGTACTTTATATTTCTTTTTCTTGTTCACAAAACTATTTCCAGAATGGCAGGCTAACAGGAACAGTTTTCCACTAATTTATATTAATGCATATGGAATTTTTCGCAAGCAGTAAACTGAACCATAGGGAAGAGGCATAAAGAACTAGGTCGCTGTTCTTCCATTTGCAAATTTTCAAGTTACATCTAAAGGTAATTACACTATTAATTTGGACTACATTTTTCAAAAGAACAGAGGCATGACAAAAGTTTACCCTCTTGAAGGATGTAGCAATGGCTAATTTATTTCTTTATAGTGCCACAACACAGCTGTTCTAGCTCAGTCTAGAAGTTAAGTCTGACTAGTAAATTTCAGGACACAAAGGGCGCATCTACATGAGACATTTACTACAGAGTAGACTAACTCTGCAGTAAACATTTTGGTGTCTACATGTGCAGAGCTACTAGGCTACAGTAAACTAATAAACTCCGCCTCAGGTTAGTACGTGTATTTACTATAAATACCAACCTGCTACAGAGTTTTTTTGTTTTTTGCGCTTTTTTTACTCCACAGCACCGCACGCCTAGACACTGACCCAACTGGCCGGGGCATAAAGGTGCTTCAGTGTAAGAGCTGCCTGCTGGATCAGAGCAGCCCCACAATGGCAGAATGACCCTCCCCAGCCCATGCTCCCTGCCAGCTGAGGCAGCTCTAACCCAGCTCAACATGCAGCAGTCCGGGGTGCATGTGTAAATGCGGTGCCTGGGACCCATAAACTCTAGAGCAAAAAATTCCAAAGTTTATTACATCACATTAATATGCGCATGTAGACATGCCCAAAGAAGTTATGAAAGATTTGGGAGATCTGCTTATCAGAACTATGAATGACATGAGGGAAGGGGGACTTGGATCTCATTTGAAGCCAGTGACAGTGACTGTTCACTGTCTGGAGCTCTCAGCTGGGTTTGTAAGAGAAGTGTTGGAGTTCCAAAAGTTTATCCTTCTTAAATACTGGTAAAATACATAAGAAACTTTCTACTTAGGCTTCGCTCTGATGTGAGTACAGGCAGTTCAGATCTTTTACATGGGACGATTCCAGGATGTTGGATAATTTTGATCTACCACTAACCGTTCAACATTTGTTACTTAAATTAAAAAGCTTTACATAGTTTCAGATTGCAGTTATGCAATTCCAATGTATTCCATTGAATTCCAAATAAGTCTCTTGACATTTATAAAAAAATATATAAAATTGTACATTAGAACCTCAAGGTAATATAGAAATGGACATTAAGAAACCTAAAGATATTTAAGGTGTAATAGGGTGATGTTGCATCTCTAGTCATTATGGCTAAGTACAGGTGTTCAAAAAGCCCCTGGTAGAAGCGCTCTAACCATCACAATTTACTTAAAGCACTATAAGTTAGAGTGGGAGTGAACCCAACAGATGTTCACCAGTCAGTGGGGAGGTGGGCTTGAAGCCTGCCTGTACTGGCTGAGGCCAGCAGCAAGGTGGTGTTCCTGGCTGCCAAAGAGTGATCTCTTCCCAGCCCCACCCCACCACCAGCCGGGATTGTCAGCGTTGATGGCTGGGAGGGAGAAGGGGGGCCCCCTGCCACATGGACCCAGGCCAGATGGCTAGCCTAGGTCTTGACTGGCCCAGCCTATAATTAAAAGAATCCCCTCCCCACCCTGTTATACACTAAGGCAGATGTGTGGCTTTGTACTGCCATCTCCAATTCTCTACTGACCCAGTCAGAGTAGCCAAGTGTACAGCTGCATTAGAAAGCAATGTGCAGAGATACCTGCTAGAAGCAGTATGAGCTAGTTAGTGCTGCACTTGCTAAGAAGCAGGCTATATTAGCCCTGACGAACTGCCACACCAGTACCACTTCTGGGACCTGAGCAATTTCATTTGCAGATCACTCATGCACCCCTGCACTGCACTGCATTGTTCCATGTAGACATGTGCCCCTAGTGTCCTAGGTAAATGGAAGCATGGGTGGCATACTGTTCAAGTCTCAATCCCATCCAAGTAAGGTAACAGCAAGCTGACTAGAGAAAATAACCAGCAGTCATGGTTCTGTTGCCCCCTTAACTCATACTATTTTTATGCCTTCTTTTCTCATTTTAAAAGCACAATTTTGAACTATATTGAGAAGATGGAAAGAATTAAAGCAGTTCTGCTATACTGAAATGCATTAATGCAGGGGTGGGCAATTATTTGGGCCTGTGGGCCACATAGGGAGGTTTGGGAGGCTGCCGCAAGCTGGATCAGCACTCTGCCTCCCTGTGCAACAGCTCAAACCTCCCTATGTGAGATGGGGCCGCAGGCAGGTAGGGAGCTAGCATGGGTGCCACGGCAGCCCAGAGGTGGCACCAGTGGTGCAGGCACTGGGTCCCACTTTTTCCTGCCATTGCCACTCACTGTGTCCAGGGCAGGGAGGTCTGGAGCAGGCGTTGTAGGGACCTCAATCCCAGATGCAGGGTGGGCCAGGGCTGTGTGCTCAGTCCGGGGCTTGGGGCCTGCCTGCACCAGTCTCTGTGGTGCAGGGGCTGGTGGTGACAGCAGCTGGAATGAGCTGTTGCTGTCTCTACTCCCAGGCCCCTCCCCTCACCAGCACCACCTCTGGGCTGCCCTTCTAATCTGAGGAGGGACTGAGCTACTGCCTGGCTTTAGCAGGGTTTCTTCTGGCTGCCATCACCAATAACCCCGGCCCCATGGACACTAGCATGGGCAGGGCCCAAGCCCCAGGCTCAGCACAGCCTTGGCCCCAGCCCCAGGCTGGACTTGCCCCATGTAGGGGGTTGGGGTCCCTGCAGTGCCCACTCTGGACCCACCCAAACCAGTTACTATGAGCAGCAGTGGCAGTGGAAAAAAGCAGGACCTGGAGCCCGTGCTAGGGCTGCAGTCACCTCTCACTATGGTTAAGGTGGGTGGGTCCAGAGCAGGTGCTGCAGGAACACCCTGACCCCCGACATAGGGTAAGCCGGGGCTTGGGCCAGGTCTGCGTGCTCAGCTTGAGGCTTGGGCCCTGCCTATGGGTCTCTATGGGGCTGGGGCCAGTAGCGGTGGCAGCCAGGAGGAGCTGCCACCAGAGTTTGACTTATCATTTTGACTCTTGGGGGAGGGTCTGTGGCAGTGGCAGCGAGGAGTCACCATCACCTAGGCTGCTTAGAAAGGCACGAGGTGGGCCGGAGGCTGATTGGGCCACAGATGGGCTGTCATCTCTTATGGGGGGCGGGGCAGGGCCTTGTTTCTTATGTGGGGGGTTTCGGCCCTCCCAGGCTCTCCTGTAATTTGAACCCTGGCCATTGCCACCAGGGCTCTTGAGAAATGATATCTGGCTCCAGAGCTGCTGTGCATCTAGGAGCAATAGGATGCAACATGGGCCCGACAGTGCCTGGGCCAGGTGGGACCAAGGGATCTGCCACAGGCAGGACTGAGGAACCTGCTACGGGACATATTTTGTTCCCCCCCCCCCCCCCCGCATTAATGGCTATTGTCATCTGTACCCCAGATCTATAGGTAATTGAAGATTCTAGTTCTGCTAACCAAATGCTACAGGCTGTATGTCTCCTATTAAACTACTTTCACTTTTCCCCAGTTTTCACCAAAATCAATTATTCTGCCCACTGACAACTAGATCATTAGCTGAAATGTTGGCATTAATTAGATGCAGCACTCAAAAGTTAGTATATCAGGATATCCAAAACAGAAAGTGACCATAAACCTGAGACATACAATCATGCCGTCGTTCAGGCAAAAGCATACATTTTCCATCCCCCGGCTTTGCAGAAATATATCACTTTTTTTACAAGCATCACCCAAGCTATTCACAAACCACATTAGACGACTGCAATAAGTTCTACATGGGGGCTGCATCTTAAAGTCTATTCAGAAACTACAGGTGGCATGAATGTGATAGCTTGCATGCAAAACTTCCAAAAAATTATAAACATTTGTGCTTTGTGACTTCCATTCACGCCTTACTAGTTTCTGGGATGATCTTAACGTGTTGCTTTTGCCCTAAACCTGGTCCCCACCAGACTACCTTTCCCCTTGTGATGTATTGCCACATTTAGCACTAGCAGAGATACACAGGTTGAAACCCCATTACTATTTGGGGGTCATCACTGACCACAAGATGAACATGAGCCTTCAATGGGATGCTGAGGCTAATAAAGCGAACAAAACCATAGATCTTGCATCCATAGATGCTTTTCAAGCAAATCCCGGGACGTCATTCTCCCCTTGTACTCGGCCTTGGTGAGGCCGCAGCTGGAGTACTGCATCCAATTTTGGGCCCCACAATTCAAAAAGGATGTGGAGAAGTTTCAGAGAGTCCAGAGAAGAGCCACACACATGATCAGAGGTCAGGAAAACAGACCTTACGACAACAGGCTGAGAGCTATGGGGCTTGTTAGTCTGGAAAAGCGCAAACTCAGGGGTGATCTGATGGCCACCTATAAGTTTATCAGGGGTGACCACCAGTATCTGGGGGAACGTTTGTTCACCAGAGCGCCCCAAGGGATGACGAGGTCGAACGGTTATAAACTACTGCAAGACCGTTTCAGGATGGACGTAAGGAAGAATTTCTTTACTGTCCGAGCCCCCAAGGTCTGGAATAGCCTGCCATCGAAGGTGGTTCAAGCACCTACATTGAACACCTTCAAGAGAAATTTGGATGCTTATCTTGCTGGGATCCTATGACCCCAGCTGACTTCCTGCCCTTCAGGTGGGGGCTGGACTCGATGATCTTCCGAGTTCCCTTCCAGCCCTAATGTCTATGAAATCTATGAATTTTACAAGGAATGGATCCTGGGCATAGTGTCCTCCAGATAAGCCTTTGGAACTCACTCAAGCCAGCTCTTATTGAGCAATTTGTTAAGCTTCAAGGATTTGAACAAACATTTACCAGCTTCTTCTTTGCTCATAAGAAGATGGGTGATAAGACAGTGGAGTAGTGGTGGGGACTGTGTGTGGTGGCAAGTATAACAAAATTTAACATAAGTGATCTGATTTGATGGGAATAAACTTATCATGAGTTTGTCAAAGATGACTGACGTTAATTCATTCTGTTGCTGAGAACAACTAAAAATTCAAGTAAATGATATAAAAAAAACAGACTGAGGGGTACCTGTGTAATGATCCAAAATGCACAGATTTAATGTGCCAAAGGGAGTGTTTTATATGTAAACTCTCTTACAAGAACCTAAATTTTCACTACATCTGTAGTCAGGTTGCTGCACCTATGACTTTAAAAATTATTCTCCAACCCTGTAACCTTTAACTACAAAACATTCCTATAGTTTAAGAGATATACAACCCCCTAAAATTACTTCTGCATTGCTATTACTACCTTAAACCAGTCTATCCTTCCACACCATACACAAATCTACTGCTAATGCACTTCCTTTCAAAAGTATAATTCTACTCCTTATTCAAAGGAAGTGCATTAATTTGAGATTTCCATCATTTACTCACACTCTAAGTATATCATCAGACTACTGCAGCATGCTAAAAAAATATTTATAAAAATTGTAGTAGAGCATAATTCAGATCTTCAGCACAGAAGATCTCATTGGAAGCATTTAATTCATTTTAAAGAAAACAAGAATCCACATGTATTTATGCTCCGTGGGCCACTATGTAAGTTCAAAGACTTCATTCCTTCCTCAACTGATAGCAGACCTCCCAGTGACATTAGGAAAAGTTTTTGTGGAGATCAAGGGGATTATATAAATCTTTATTTAATCACTAAACTACAATGCATGGAGGGAGAAAGACTATCTGTTCTCTTTCAAAAACTACTGCTGCCCTCTTTCTTTATGTTTCTCACTCCGTCTTTAGCCAACTGTGAATCTTTGACTTTTTTCCTTAAATTCCCTCCTTGGGAATTTAAGCAATTTCAAATTCCTGGCTCTGAAAACTTCGCTCCCCTCCATGCCAGTTCTAAAATAGCCAATAATAAAATAGTTAATATTGCCATTTAAGTGGCAACTTTGGTCTTTACAGTGCCACTGCAGATCTGACTTGGGGAGCTAGACAGTTCACACCTCTGAGCTATCATGTCAGTCAGCAGACAGGCTAGTAATTTATGTTTTGAGTAACATTTTCTCATTCATGTATATCAAAATGGGCCTATGAACAACTTAATTTATCATCATGTGGATCACATAAGTACATCATAAATATGTTTACTGATGCTGAGTGACTTTTCCTTCTGATAATAAAAAGTATATTACATGTGTATTATTATATAACCAATTAATACAATCTCTCTCATACACAGACACAGACACAGACACACACACACACACACACACACACACAGAATACTTTATAACAAAATAAACCCCCCTCTATGCAATGGGGTTGAGAAAAACCTCCATACAGTTAATTTTGTAAGCTCATGAATTTTTCATATTGTTTTCTGTTAATTGCCTTGCCAAGAATATCAGTGAATATTTATAGTTTGTCTTCATGTACTATCCAAATGGGAATAATTCAATTATACTCACTAAACCTTGGGTTCCTTTTAAAACTGCTTTATGCATGGCTTACAGTCCCCCTTTAGCCTGACAAGTTATCCAATTTAAAAAGGTCTACTCTCCCCAAATTATCCATTTATACTTAATGCATTATAATGATTCTTTAATTGCCACATGAAGTCCTGCTCAACACACTTATAGACTACTTTTTCAGCTCAAATGCATTACAAATGACAACAAAAATAGCTGTATTGATGCTACCCCATTTCAAGCAGAAATTATAAAACATGGGTCTCAAGCAGCCTAGAGCAGTGTCAGTCTGTCATGGAGTACAGGACACAGCCAAGCTCTGATGGCACCCAAAAGGTTCAGTCTTCATTACAAGGTCCTGTCAACAGATATGCATCAGCTAGGGCAGGGGTCAGCACGTATGCCAAGCATGGCACATGAGGCCATTTTACTTGGCACACCATAGCCAGTCCCAGCTCTGGGTAGCTGCTGCCAGCAACGGAGCCCGGGCAGCTCCCAGCAGGGCTTACAGCATCCCAGCTGCCTGTTGGGAGCAGCCCAGGCTCTCAGCTGTCAGCAGCTCCCCAGAGCCAGGGCCGGCTGCAGCCAGGAGGCTCCAGACAGCTGTGCCGGGCTCCGGCATCAGCTTTGCATGGGCGCGTGCACCCCGCTGTCCGCCCCGAGGTGCCCGAGCCTGGGCTGGCTACAAACAGCTGCACTGGGCTCCTGAAGCCTGCCATCACCTGTGCCAGGAGCAGGGGGGAGACCAGGGCTACGCTGCCTCAGGCCCCTCACTCACGGTCTGCTCCATCGTGCGGATGCATGCGCCTTTGTAAAGCTGATGCCGGAGCCCAAAGCCCAGCACAGCTGTTTGGAGCCTCCCGGCTGCAGCCAGCCCTGGCTCTGGGGAGCTGCTGCCAGCCAGGAGTCCAGGCTGCTACCAGCAAGCAGCTGGGACACTGAAAGCCCTGCTGGGAGCTGCCTGGGCTCCAGCAGCTACCCAGAGCTGGGTTAGCTTCTGACAGCCACAGAGCCTGGGCTGGGGGGCAGGGGCACAAGCAGGGCATCCTGTCATGTACCCCTTGCCCTCATTTTGTTTTTCTGCCATGCCAGCACTCCGGCACCTTCCGAGGTAGGCATTGTGGTGTTTTTCGGCACTCAGGCCAAAAAACGTTGCCTACCCCTGAGCTAGGGTATAAAAAGATAGCAGATAAAGCTCAGCTGGCAAAACTCAGGGTACCCAGGTTATGGGCACAGTACCACCTACAGTTACTGCTGTTCAAGTGAACTGGCGCGGCACCAGCAGCAAATATCTCCTCCAACGAGCAGAGCTGTGTCCACACAAAAGGGCCTGGCCACAATAGTTAAGGCTGCAGCAATCTGCATAGTGTAGGTATAACCTCATAAAAAATACCTATCACCATTAAAGATCAGGCCACAAACTATAAAAAACAGTGATTACTCCTACAACAGGGGTAGGCAACCTTTTCTGGATGCAGGCTGGAATGGCGCACCTTGGAGCTCTAGAACCTGCCTGCAGCTGGTGCCTCTCCCCTCCACAGCGCAGGAAGAAATGCCAGCAGCTGAAGTCTCCCATCACAGAACGTTGCTCACACCCCATGTTTATAGGCTGGATCCAGTGGTTCCATGGACCACATCCAACCCACAGGCTATGATCCCTGCCCCACAACATAAAAAGCATGTTTACTGTTTCTATTAGCAAATGCATTATATTCAAATGTACTATTTCCCTAAAGCAGCTATTTCATAACCATGCTGCTATTTCCATTACTCACTCCCTTCCCAAAAGCTAACACATTTTTGATGGGGTTCTCAACCTTTTTGGACCCAGGATGCATCTCTGTACCTTTTCTGAATTGTGGCACCCAATTTCAAAAAAATTGCACACTACGGTATTTACCTCCTTGCAGAGGGGCTGGGCAACCTGGGTGGGGGATTATTTAGGTAGGGATAAGCCTGAGCCTGCCCTTATTTGCTTAGTTTATCTGCATATCTCCTCACACCTTACTTATCTCCCACATCTTGTAGCATCCTTTGGCAGAGTGCACAGTGATGGAGAATCACTGTGTTAGAGCTTAGTCTGTGTCACTCTGAATGATGATTTCCAGAAATCCAATTTTTACAAGTAATTTTCATGCAAAGATTTTTTTTTCCTTTACCATGGCACCCCTAAACTAATAACAGAATTTTATTTGGCACTTCGTGACAACTGCTTCTATCAAGTTTCAGACCTAAATTATCCAAATCATGAAGCATATTGTATATATTTTTTTCTCCTTGTTTATAAATCTGGAAGAAAGTGTCAAATTTTGAAGGAACACTGACAAGTTAAGAACCATCTTTAGTTAATAAAACTGATATGAATTTGTGTTGGTTTAAAATCCAGCTCAGATTTAAAAATGTACAATGCAAAAACTTAACATTCCCATCAGTTCACTTGCTTCCTTTTAGCTTCTCATTCAGCCTGAACAACAAAAAGCACAAAATTAATTCTATTTCTGTTGTTAGTCATTTCCCTCTACTATGAAATACTATATTCCAAAACCTAGGTGGCAAGTATGTCAGAGCGAAGTTTAAAGCCAAAAAGTGCTTGTCTGTTTTTTTATTTATTTGTTTTTAATGAAAGCATTTCAGTTACTTTTTTTATGTACTCATTTCAGGTATGAATTCCCAGATAATGTAACTTAATTACTATCCAACTGTATATCAGGTGTTCCTCCAAATTTGAAGTTTTTCCACAGAAAACAGCAGTAGGACTTGTGCTGGATTAAAAAGAGCAACACTTGGATGTAAACAATAACAAAACCTTCCCCCTGCCACAATCACCTGTTTGCTAGTACTGAACTAGTACTATTGTGGGACACTTCCAGCTGCAGCTCCACAACCACTCCCACTGCCTCCTACAGCTCCACATTTGCATTCTTGCCTTGCTGTTCTTTGGTAGTTGATGGAAAATACCACAATTGATAAGTCAGGTAGCCAGCATAGTTGCAATTTTCAGGTTAGTTTTAACACAAGTGTGTGGAATCTGGCTTGTTTATAATGGCAGCCCCTAGAGAGCCCAGCTGAGACTTGAAAACGCTCAGTGCTGTACCAGCATAAGGAACCAGAAGAGGAGCCCCATCTGTCCATGGCATGGTAGGGAGCAGCCCAGTCCTAATCTGGATGAGGGGGAGGGAGGGATGGGGCACAGAAACCCAGATCCTGGGGAGCAGGTGGTGAGCAACCCAGCCCTGATCCAGATGCTTGGGGGGAGGGAGGGGTTTGGTGGGGTGAAGCAGCCCTTATCTGGATGCATGGAGGCAGCAGGGGGCAGCCTGGCCCAATCCAGACACACGAGGGGTGAGCCCAACCCTGATACTGCTGCACCACAATGGCCCAAGCAGGGCTGGAACTGGCTGCGCAGAGCACCCCCCACTCTCCAGCTATCACTTTTTTTCATCCCGTGGGGATCCCCACAGGTCAGATGTCATGGCTCCATGGGCCAAAGCTTTGTTTAACTGGGTTTGGAAACCCTCCAAAGATGAAGCTTCCACCACATCTCCGGGTAACCTGTTCCAGTGTTTTACTACCCTCCTAGTGAGAAAATTCTTCCTAATATCTACCCTAAACTTCCCTTGCTAACAAAATTTACTTGTGACACAGGGGACACATTTTGCAACTCAGCTGCTGGGTCCACACCATGGCTTAGCCTCACAGCCTTCCCCATCAGTATCTTAGCACACAAACCCCTGAGCCAGAGAAGAAGACGTAGCAATCTGATCCGATTCTATTCTATCAAGGTTCTTGTACTGCATTCCAACACCACACTATCCAAATACAGCTGTGTAGAAGTTTACTTATTTCCAATAGCTTTCTTTTTTAAACAATTATTCATACACATAGTAGAGCAAGGACAGTTTTGTGAATTGCCATTCCAAGTCTGGTAGTACAAGATCATCAATAGAAGTCTGCCACCTCTGCAGGTAACGTCTATTTAAACTTTGGTTCAATGGGAAGGATGCAAATTGAAGGCATGTGTTTGAAGAATCTATAGCATGGCAAAGTCTAAAGGGGATGCATAGTCAGGGGAGATCACTTTCACTTGCTTTCTCACCAGAACAGTCCAAGAAAAGCAGTTTCCCTTCATCTTTATAAAGAAAATTAACCTGGTCCAAGAGTAGGCAACCCCCAGCATGGATGCCAAAGCATTCCATGAAGAGACATTTTGCTTGGCAGGCACACCTCAGGAAGCATGGCAGGGAAGGGGCAGGGGATTTGGGGAGGGGGATTTCCGACAGTGTGCGCTGCTGGTCCGGGAGGGCATAGGAGCGGGTATGTGCCCCCAGATCAGCGTGGGGCAGGCTGGGCCGGGCTGCGCTCCAGGAGGCTAGTCTCAGCCGCCCGCTGCCAGGCTGCGCTCCATGAGATGGGTGGAGCCAAGGCTGTGCTCTGGGCAGGTAGCCCCAGCCCGGAGCGCAGCACTGGCTCCACCCACCCTGTAGAGCACAGTGGAGTGCGGGCTATAGAGGGGCTGCAGCCACCCCAAAATTCCCCAGAGCCCCGATGCAGCTCCCCTCCTCCTCCCCCTCCCGATCCGAGGCTTGCCTGGTAGGCACGGGGAGGCTGGGCAGGCATAGCCCTCACTCCCAGCGCCTTCCGCCACCCATCCGGAGTGCAGCCCAGCCCAGCCTGCCCCACGCAGATCCAAGGGCACACACCCACTCCCATGCCATCCTGGACCAGCGGCGCACAGTGGCGGGAGCCCCCCTCCCCAAGTCCCGCACCTCCCTGCCCCAGCTGGCCAGCTTGTCCCAGCCCCAGCCCCTCTGTCTCTGTGGAGGCATTGATCTGCCTCCCCCCTACACCTCTTCCCTCCCTCCTCTGCCCACCACAACAGACTTACCAGCCGGAGGCAGCTGTGTCCAGCATGGTGAGGACTGCTGCCTATTTAGTATATGCCCAAATCTCCAAATTGGCGCTGAATCTTCAGATCTGAATTGGCCAAATCGAATCAGGACAGTGATTCGAATCACCAAATCAAATCGCTGTCCCTCTGAATAGGCCAAACCTGAATCCAAAGTGAATACTTACCGCTTTGCACAGGCCTAGTAAGTAAATGTCAAGTGAGCCAGAATGTGAATTTAAAGCATGCTAGCTACTCCTCACTAACTCCCCATGTGAACAGGCTTAAGCTTTATACTTATGTGACGGGCTGGCTGGTAGTGACTTAGCCCAGGGGTTTTGAAAGGGCAAAAGATGATTGGAGGACTTGGGATTTCCTTTCCTTGCCAATCTGGTAATGATTTGGCCCAGGGGTTTTGAAGGGATAAAAGATGATTGGAGGACTTGGGATTCCCTTCCTCACCAGTCAGGGCCCAGAGACTTACCTTCCATGTCCCCTGATTGGCCCTGTGGGTAACCTGGAGGGAGATAAAAGGGGCAGCGCGGCTGACTCAGGGAAGGGACCAGCGAGGGACCACAAGGAAGGTGCTTCAAGAAGCTGGCAAGAGCTGAGCCAGTGGGGTGGGAGCGTTTGCCCCAGAAAAGCCTGAAGGAGTGGGACCTGCAGGCAGCACTGGGGTTCTCAGCAGCGTGGAGTGCGGCTGGCAGGAGAGGCTCCCCACTAGGATCCAGGATCGCCTACGAGAGGCTGTGGCCAGCAGGAGAGGCTCCCCAGCTCCAGCAAGATCTGAGCAGCGACCTAAGAGGTTCCCAGCTCTGCTTCCAGCTCCTCCAATCAAAGTCCAGGCAGCTCAACATGAGGCCAGGGCTCCAGGAAGGTCAAGACCCCTAGCAGCTTGGAGCAGTACCAGCACTGTTGGCTGTGTGGCAGAGTTTCTGCCTACCATGATGGAGAGCTGAATTCAAGTCCCAGCTTTGGCGACTTGTGATAAATGAGCTAACAAGGAGAAATTCATCTTGCAGTGGAAAGGGGGCCATTGTATTTTCCCCCTTTCTCCCCCTCCAGGTACCCAAGCCCTATATTCCTTGTAATTTGACATTTTGTATCATGTGCCTTTTGTATTTCCAGTAATACCAACCAGTATTGTTTGTTCTGATGTTTGCGTTTTACATTTTGGTTAACCCTGCCTTTTGTCAACTGGGTGAATATGTCTATGATTGTAAGTGTCTAACCTTTGTTGAATCCTGCCCCTTTGGGGCATTGTAGTGTCCCCTATTCCCCCCTGGTTTATACTGGTTATGTTCCCAGTATTGTTTCCTCATTAAAAGGTATATGGTTAAGGCCCCGTTGGTGGTTTGGCTCTGCTCTATAGGGGGAGGAGAGTCCCTACACCTCCTGCAGTGCTTGTGCACCTGCTTTGATCCCTTCAATTGGAGAGGGGCTACCTCTTGGAGTACCACCCAGGTTACACTTAACATACACTACAAATACATTGATGGGGTGTTCATGGGAAGTAACATGGTGTAATTTCTCAACTATGACAAGGGTTTTTTGTTTTAAAAGAAGAAATTTTCTTTTGCCTTTTCATCTGTTGAGATTACATTACATTCCTTTTGTGTACACTGAGTTCAAAAATTTAAGAAGTTCACAAAGCAAATGCTTAAAATGTCAAAATGTTACTCTACTGCAGTGATTCTCAACCAGGATACCAGGATACCCAGTGAAGCCACAAGATCCTTTAAAGGGTTGGTTACCCAAGTGTAAGGAGATAATCAGATAAGTGTAGGTTCATGCTCAGTCTATACCTGGCCTTTTCCCCCACCCCTACACCCTTACTATTCCCCCACCTCCACCCCCAGCCCATCTGCAAAGAGCTAAGCACTGTAATAAATACATTTTTAATATGGTGTGCCAGTCAATTCACAGAAGTTATAGAGAAGTTCCTTGAGCTCGATGTGGCGTACCTTGAGCCAAAAGACATTGAGAACCACTGGCCTAATGAAATTATTACAAAATACTCTTTAAACCCATCATGCTGTTTACTTTCTACTGAAGTAAATATCTTCAATCAGTAGTTAAAGCTTTTGTAGTCTCTTCTATCTTCTCCCAATAGAAAGGGTCAGGTTTTGTGCTAAAGAAAAACTAACAGTGGCACAAACAGAAAAAGGACACTGTAGCTTAAACAGGTAGAGTAATGCTTAGATTCTACAACCAATTAAAAACAAAACAACAGGCTCTTAGCATGGATGATAGAGGAGAAAAATACTGCAAAAATCTGCCTGACAACAAAACACTGTCAAGCCCCAAAGAAATAAAGTATATCATACTAAAGAAAGGATAAAGATAAAACAGAGAGAAAGCATACATCAAGCCACTACTTAAAGCCAATTTCAAAGACTGTATTTTCAATACTGCTGAATTAAAAAAAAAGAGAATATGTGGAAAACCAAAAGAGGCCTGTATCCCTATTGAGGACTACAAATATCTAATGTATCTAAATGTATTAAATTACCCAATGCATTAAAATAGAATTGATTATAGTATTAAAAATCACAAAGACTCTCACTATCCATTTGTTTTCCTAGCAAATAGGGGGAAAAAAAAAAATCTTACCTTAGCAATACAGTGGCAATAAAAAAAAAGAATACCTAATACTACATTCAGCACCAGGAAGGTGAAGTCTATGCATCTACATTTAATAAGCTTTTATTTAAACATAATGCATTTCAAAAGAGTTTTCAACTGTAATAAAGATCATTTCAGTTTTGGACTTTAATTTATAATACAGACTGTGACATACCAACACATTTCCAGAACATGACTCAAATTCAGAAACCATGTGTGCAGAACTTCTACAGAAATCCTCTTTGCCCCAAACTACAGCATAACTAAGAGTGTGCAACTGGAACACCAAGCCCAAGCACCAACTCAGAAGTAGTATGAGAATGGCAGCCACCACTACTGTCCCTGTGTTTGCTGCTGCCAGGGCATAAAGCCTGCTTTTTATGCCTCTATCCCTGGAAGTACTTTTTCTCCTGCAGCCAGCCTTCACCCAACCCTCTTTCTAACATCTATGCAGCTGCTTCCTCTAAGGTCTCTCTCCCAGTTGCACACACTTAGTTATGCTACAGTTTGGGGCAGAGGAAATGGAGTCTGGCTGCTGGCCAGGCAGACCATTTTGCCCACCCTTGTGGCAAATAGCGAAGAGGTACCTGGGGAGTCGGATGTTAGGCAGGTTATAATGTGTCATAAATCCAATGTCTATACTTAGCCCATGATTTTTTGTATCCAGTAGGTTGATGAAGTGAAGTTCATAGATAGGCTCCTCTGTGAGAGGTGTTTTGTAAATTCCCTTTTGATGTTTAGAATTGAGAGACTGGATGGAGAAATGTTTTCTTGTGAGAAATGTGCCCCCACCGGTAATAGGGTATTCTTGTCTTTCTGGTGTGCAGTTACTCTCCTACATATTTTCCATCAGAGAATTTGGTGCATTGGATGAGATATATTACATTTCTGGAGGTGCTGCAGTAAGATCTAGGAATACTGATGGCTCTGTTGTGGGGTGTAGTAATTGTGGAGTGGTGGAACTGTGTTGGCAGGTTTTACATTTCTTGTCATGGCGTGGTCTGGATCCAGTTGGTGTGTTTTGGGCTATAAGAAGTTTTCTTCTGGTGATGAGGTTAACTAGGTTCAGTGCTTGTTTGAAGGCCAGGATGGGTGGTTCTGGAACAAACTCTTTAAGAACTGGGTCTTCTTCTAGTACTGGTTGCAATTGTTTGAGGATTTTCCATATAGGTTCCAGGTAGGGGTAATGTCGTAACTAGTGGTGTGCGATTCATGGTGGTTTTCCTTCTGTACTGCAGCAATTCTTCATGTAGTATCTGGATGGCTTTCAAAAGTGTAATCAATCTCTCTGGAGGAGCATCCTTGTTGAGCCTTTTTGAGATTTGTGAGGTGACAAATCACACGTGTTCTCAGTGCAAATTCAGTAGTATCTGAGGCTTGGCTGTATAACAGCTTTCTGGGTGTGTTTAGGGTGAGAAATTAACTTTTCACTTAAGAGTGGGGGGGGGGGGGGGGGAAGAGGGAGGAAGGAGAGAGAGATTTGTGGTGCCCCGTCTCTGGAGAATAACACTTTGGAGGGTTGTATTCCTTCATGCAAATCTCAGTTTTCTGTTCTATTCCATCATGATCATTGTACAGGGAGCAAAAGAAATTCAACAACTTTTGGAGGGAGCTAGAGAAATCTAGCAAAAGCAAGCATAAAGCCAAAATGGCAGAGAAAAGAGGGGGTTTGGGTTTTTTTTAAATTTAAAGTAATTTAGAAGGACAAACTGTGTCTATTACTCAGGTATGGCAATAATAGTTTGACTAGTTAAGTTGGACTTCTGTTAACAAGAAGTTTCTGGGTTTCCATCAGCCCCTGCCATGAAGGAGAGCACTAAAACTAAAAACAAATGACTGGTTTGCCCCAGGACAAAATTTTAATCTTTGGATCCTACAGAGGTACACTCTTATTGCCTCACATTAAAGGGGACAATGAGTGGGGGCAGAGTGAAGAAAGTTATGGGACCATTTGCACAGCAACCCAACAACATTGTAAGCAAGTCCCTCCAGGCAGTTTTCCTCATTCAGAAGGGAGCTTGCTAACAAAAGGGCCTGACAGGAAATTTCTGAGCACCACAGTAGACAGAAAAAAAAAAAAAAAAAACAACAAAAAACTGTACATACTTTGCACTTTTCCAAGTATTTTCAAAGAACACCGATATTAAAGCAAACACTGAAGCTACACTTCTGACCAGCTGCCTGTACCAACGTGCTCTAAAACAAAGTCCACATGCTCTGTAGCTTGATTAAGAAACTGCATCCAATCATCCCCTCAGACTTGGCAATTCTTAAGACTGCAAACTCTGAGCAGACCCTCACATACGTATATCCCACCCGAGTCACCCACTTCTCTTCATACCCCCCACTCCCATCCTCTATATAGCCAGCATGATATGCAACAAAATCCATTTAATCCTTTCCTCTGTAGGAATGGTATCAGACCCTAATAACCTATTACACTAGGCATTAGGGTTTTTTTTGTTTATCTGAGTTGCCAGTTTTATTCTATTTTGCATGTTCCTTTCAGCTTCAACAATGAAACTAAGCTTTTATCTACAACTCATGCACCCAGACAATGTTGCAAGATTTGGGCTGCAAACACTTCCTATTGCTCATGTACAAACCCCCCCCCAAACAAACAAAAAAACCCAACAACAAAAAAAACCCCAAACAAACAAAAAACCAACCTTTTACACAACTTAAAATGTTGGGCAATATTTGACCTGTCAGGTTTTCCTTGAATAATTCCAGTTTTCCCCTTTTCTGGACTCTGTTTCCACGGTGTTTCAACTCCCACCCCCTCAACCCCACCCCACTGATTTAATAAAGATTTGTGAAAGAAGATAGTCCAGCTTCCTGTATTCATTGTTTCCCTTTATTTAACAAGGACATTAAAAAAATGCAATAAAGTGTTACTATAACAAGCATTTTGAAAATGCATTAGTGTACAGTTAAAAAAAAAAAAAATCTTTAAACATTTAGCAGCACTGGGAACAAACCTGAAAGTCCTCCTCTATCTCACAGAGCACAAACTACACAGCAGCTACTCTGCAAAGTTGCCCGCACTCTGACCTGAAGGGATCAATGCCCATGAAATATTTGTGATAACACTCATTTGAGAAGCCTACAATTATTTCAACAGCCAAATACTTGCTTGATCAGTAAACATTGCCCAAATTAATCTCCTGTGCATAAAACTGAATGTTCTTCTTTTAATGAGGACTACTAACAAAAGAGCTTTAGAAAGAAAAAAGAAAGAGTTTCTATAGAAAATGTACCTTTTAAGGGCTGCTCTTTTTTTGAAAAATTATAAAAAAAAACCCCACAGGAAGGCAAAATTGTTTGGGTGTGTTTTTAAAATCATTCACTTAACATTAAGTGTTGGTTAGCAAAATTTATGTACTGGGGAGGGTCACAGTGCATGCTGGCAGATGTGAAAAATAACAAAGCAACCAACCAAAAACAGTGCTTTACTGAAAAAGGAATCACATGAGTTTGATCCAGCTCTCCAGCATCTGTATAGCTCACGTGCTTCATCAGGGCTGCAGCATCGTGTGTCAGTGTCCCCATACTTCAAAATGTCAGCAGTGGGGGCGCTTTAACTAGAGCTCATTAGATGAGTTTTAGTTAAGCTCTCCCACTCCCGCTGCCATTTTGAAGTGTGGGGACACTGATACACGAGATGTGGAGGCTGCCAGAGGTGCACTAATTAGCATGCTGTAATTGCAGTGTGTCAAAGTAGCTTCCTGTACATCTACAGGCACCCCTTGTGTTTATCTTCCAATCAAGCTGAAAGCTAGTTCATTCACAAAAGGTTTTCATGCAGAGATCAAAGTGAGTCAGTTGCTATTTTAAGGCCAGACTTTTTCTGGTTCTCTACTTACAGCCATTTATAGGGGGGCAGTTGTTGGAACAAGTAAAATCTGCTTTAGCCCACCAAACCTTCATACTCTTGCTGAGTACCACATACACTGTGCCTCCCCCAATTTAATGCAGGAGTGAATTAAAGATGCAAGTTTTTACCTAATATTTTCATAGGGATTGTTGGTAAAAAGAACGCATAATGCAGCTTGACCTCAAAAGGAACAAGGAGCCTTTATTTTCAAATAGAAACAAAACATTTATTTTAATTTAAGACAAACACACACATTTGCCAGACCTATCTGTTGAACTGCAAGTGCCAGTTCTTTATCTAAAGAAGAGAACCCGTAAACTTTGTACCTTATAAAAAGGAATTACTTCCAAATCATTATAAGGAAATGGATGTGTGTTAGAATGCAGGGACTGAACACTTCCTAATTCATAACTCCTTCCCCCCACCCTGCTCCCGAGACAATGTTTTGTGCTGCAATTAATGGTAGTGCCCAAAGATACAAAAACATTTTGAAAAGCTAATTCTCTTATATATTGCAGCCTCATCCAATCAGTTTCTGCACTTAAACTATTGAGTTTGCCAACACTACATACCACTCAAGTTTCTTCCGCTCTACAATTCAAGTTGGTCACAAAACAAAGTCATGTGACATCTTGCATGTTTTCTTGTCCTTGTTTTACTGATATGGCATGCACAGTCCCCATCTAAAGGTATCATTTAAGCACTACTGAAGTTGGAACATGCTGTGAGCAGTTGCACTTTAAGGGTTATTACTGTTTCTTGCCTACGCAGCTGTGACTTGCCACAAGAGGGTTGGTGAACTGGGGCATGGCTAGAAGCCACAACACTTGGGGGTGCCCTCTCTGCTCTTGTAGAGAGGCAGGGGGAAGGGGAGGGCAAAGGGAATGGAGGGAAGGGGGCAGGGGGGGAGCAGTACATCCTGGGATGATGGAGGACTAAAAATTCCTCATTTTATCTCCATGGAGCAGAATGACTGTATGGTATGACTTATGCTAGTTCTTAATAAATTCCTTTGTTATCCTTTTTAACCTACTTATTGTCAGTAATAACTGTGATTTTGGAGCATTTGATCATACAGGCTTGCCCGCTCTATAGAAAAAGAGATCCGTCTTTCTGAGTGTATCATTGGGCAAGGGTGTGATTCTTCTATCTGGCAGAATCCCCAGTCTGGCAAGGCCTGGGAGACAAGTAAGGCTGAGGTGCCAAAGACCAAGGAGTTGGCCTCTGGTACATCATCTCAGTTGGTTATCAATGGTCAAGGAGCAGACAGCAGCATGGGCAACTGGTGCCACCTTAGTCGAGGGGCACGATCACGGGAAGTGGGGTCCCCCCCATGGCAAAATTTACCAACCAGTAAGCAGCCACGCTACTCCCAAAGCAGCCATGGTTTACATCTGGTGCTCATACTCCCCGGCCAACACTCGCGGAAGGGGGCCACTGGCACTCATGCCTGCCCCCCTGCCCGCCACCTGAGTGGGGAGTGCAGCCCAACAGGGGGTGCACCGGCACTCTCAGACGGTGCATGTGCACCCTCGTGTACCTCTTATGCTTCACCACTGGACAGCAGAGAGGGATATGGAGCAGAAGAACACCTCTGAAAGTGCCAGAGCACCTTGGAGTATGTCTCAGAGGCACACCCAGCTGTACCCAGGGCTGGGGTGTGCCACAAGATTGTAAGTCTGTTGAAAGGGAAAGGCAGTAAGTTTTTTAAATCCTTTCAATATATTCTGGAGATAAGAGCTCTGCTGAGCTATAACAGGAACAGGTTGAAGAAGCTAGGAAAGTTAAAGGAGAAGAAAGGAAAGGCCAAAAAGGTTAGGAGTTTATCTAACACAGAAAAACTGAGCACATCTATAGAACAATAACTATACCATTATAGAACAATTCTGAAATAATTACATGGACATTATTCCATCATCAGTGAGTGTTATAGGGAGAATTCTTAAAGTCTTGCCAAGGATGCCTTTAACCGAAAAAGGTACTATAATAAAAAGTATTCTGATTTCTCCAGAGCTAAAAAAATTCCACAAATTCCTATGAATGGTGCACACACAAATTACTTACTAGTTTTAAAAGTTTTCCTGACACACTTTCATCAAAATTCAATTCATACAATTTGAAAGAGTCAAAATACTAGACAGCAAACATTGTCATGAAGAAATTAACACTCCAATGGTTGTATGTGTCCAGCATAACACTACAATCATCTCAGCAGCATGAAGATAATATTTTTCATTGCCTTGAGGGTGATGGGTTGAGGGAAAATGCTTAGAATTGAGCCAAGCAGCAGTGAAGCTTCCTGAGCCTGATGAAGGGTTTTTGAACCCAAAAGCTTGCTTAATAACTATTCTCCAACCATCTGGGTTGGTCTAATAAAAGATATCAAATTCACCCAAGGAACCTTGTCTGCCTATGTCCTTAGACCAACACGGCTACAACCCAAACCCTTGAGCCAAACAGGAATGGATACATGTTATACAGTGTGTTCCAACCTTTTACATAATATACTGTTATACAATAGCTTTTATGTACTATTGTCAAGTAAAATGTTCCACACCTAAAAAGTTTCCTTTGCCTTGGAGAAAGTTCAAGTCTTGTTCAAACCATGGGTAGAAACCATGCAAATCCATAATCCTTCCTTGATTTTCAACCCTCCTCTCCTCTAAAAGCCACAAAGCAAATGTTCTTCCTTTGATCCATTATACACCTGCAATATTAATGCTACAATTATAGAAAAGTCACTATCAACATAATTCTCTTTTCTTTGAGTGCCTTTAATTGTGTGAAATGGTTTCATATTTGCAAGATATTTTAGTCTCCAGTTTTGTTTTCTTATTAGAAAGTATTTTTTGCCAAACAATAACATCTGCAGTAGGACTACTGCTGGCATAGCTCTATCTTTAAAGCCTACAATGCACATACACAATGTGTTGACCTAGCCTTAAGTCATTTCTCACCCCTATGTGAACATTAGAGTAATTTCACCACATCGAACAATGGAGTAGAATCGTTGCCACCAGTACAATATGTATCGAGTACACTAAACAACAGCTTAGTGCCAAATAGCTTATATTTAAATGACTGTGGGGTGGGGTTGGGAGGTGCTCAGAATATCTAAGTTTTTAGCCACTTCTAAACAATACACCTCACCCAAAACATTCTGTGCCCATATCTGTCTCTATCCTTACGCATCACTTCTTATTAAGATGCATCAATCTGAACAGCAATTGTTGTTGTTCACATAAAAAGGATAGGTTCTACTGTTCATGTTTTTCCTCCTTCAGATAAAAGATGTATTGCTCCTGAACGTGGCAAATAATATTAGAAGTGATCAAAACTCCTTTTCTCTCAACTGACTTACATGATAAAGTGGTAATGCTGTAGCAAAACCCCCAGTTTCTTTTCCTTTTTTTTTTAAATGCATTTTCTCCCCTTCCCCAACAATTTCTGACTTGTTCTCTCCCTCTCTATTCCCTATAGATAAGTGTAAGTGAGCTAAGACATAGGATAAGCTTCAGCATTTTATTTTCGTAGCAAGTTGCATTTGTTTTTTCTCCTTCTTTATATTGTATAATTATGTTGATATTGATTTTTACTGCTCTATATTACTGTTTTACTGGTACTATATGATTTAGGCTTACATATGTAAGTTAGCATAAGTTATGTCAAGTTTCCATTTTGTTTGTCAAGTATCCATCCTATCCACAGGTCCGGTTGTGTAACCCATGACTCACACCTACCCCTCCTATGTAACCTGGTTCCTGAATGAATGGGGATGAATGAGGGTGCTTGAGAGAGAATGGCAGTAGGTCTAAAAACAGTTCCCTCTGAATGACCATCAAACACCAATACCTGGACCAAAGACCCAGCCCTTGGAACCACCCTCAGCATTCAAGAAACAAAAGATGAGGCAACCCACCATTGTGCCAAGGCTTCACATGTTCAATAAGAACACCTCGAACTCTCTGGAACAGGACTGACCTTGCCTGGACAGGCCCTCCCCATAGGAGATCAGAGGTAGTCTGCCCCATAAAAGGGGTAGTGAAGACTGACTCCTTGGAACGCCCTCTCCATCTGGACCAGCACCATGCCACACCACCTATCCACCCAGAGGCCCTGCTGCGACCCCCCTCTGGACAACACCTACTGGACAAGAACCCCTTTCCAGCCTGGATAGGTAGCTATCACCCCCCACCCCCTCTTCAATCAAGGACTTCGATGTTGCTTCTCTTCCTCACCTGGACTCCAACCCTTCCACTGAGTCTCTTTCTCCTGCTGCCATTGTGCGTGCGTGCATGAACCAATAACTTCATAGGGCTATGTGGCATATTGTCTGTTTAATAAACCTGTTATTTGGACCCCTGAGTTGGGTTTTGCTTTACTATGGTTTGGCCCCGCTCCAATCTCTGCTCCTCGCCCCTCTAACTTCTGTCTCATTTCTCCCTCTCCTGCTTCTGACTCACTGCCACCTCCAACACCTGTCCTGAGCTCCTCTCTGCCTCCAAACCCCCTATTTCTTTGCCACTGTCTTATCCCCACTGCCTTTTCCTTTTCCCCTGAGCACCCAGGTTTCTGCCTCAATTTCTTTCCTGGCTGTCTCCTCCTTGCCACCACTTATCTGCGCCCCCCCCCCCCCCATATCTCAGCTGTCTGCCTCAGTTTCCAGTCCCAGTCTACCTTAAGTAAACCCAAGCCTCAGTTCCTCAGCCAGCTTCTCTGTAGTCCACCAGTTCTAATCCTAGTTCTGGCAACTTTCACTCCCTACACTTTAACTCTCTCTCTCTCTCACCTGAACCTTCCCCCAAGCACACACATACACACTATACCATCCAAGTTAGGAACTCACCTGTGTAGGTGTGTGTGTGCACGCGTGCATGATATACGAATTAGTGATCTGTGCCTAACTTTTGGGGTGTCTAGTGGTATAGTGTATGTGCCTGAATTGGTGATAGGTATGCATGTGCCTAGGCTGGTTTGGATGTGTATGTGCCTGAGCTGGTAGTGTGTGTGTGTGGGTGTACCTAATTGATTTGTGTGTTTGTATATGTGCAATTATGTCACACCCTCCTGTCTAACAGCGCAATATTGAGATCCTGAGAGTTGGCCTGACCCCACAGGGCAACAATGCAGGTGAACAGACTTCATAGACATTAGGGCTGGAAGGGACCTTGGAAGATCGACTCCAGCCCCCTGCCCCAGGGGCAGGAAGTTAGCTGGAGACAATGTACTCTCCTCACTTTGGAACAGCCAACTCAACCGTTCAAGTATATAAAGTCTGCATTCAGTAGAAAAAAAATACACTAATGCAATGTTATATTTAAGTATTCAAAGTACAGAATTTACAAATTGCAGATGGTATAAATAACTCAAAACAAAGTTGAGGCAGGGTTGGAATCATGTTGTAACCATGATGATCCAGAAAAACTGTGAGGGGTGAGGACTTTTGTGGACAATACTTGTATTGGACAAACTGTTTAGTTGGGTATTAGGTACTCTTCCATGGGTTGTGGAGGGCCAGTAGGGGGTGCTCATGTGCTGGGCCACCCACCTCACTGCGCCCAACCACCTTCCAGGCTGTGAGTGCCTCCCTGGGGGGCACTTCATGTCTGGCTGACCCTCTTCCTGGAGCACACTCGCTAGCCTGGGTTAACGCCGCCACCACCCAGGGTCTGGACTGATCCTGGCTCTGCACCCCTTAGGAAACACAGCCCTAGTAGTACTTGAGGGTACTCGACCCACTCCAAGAACCTGGGGTGCTTCCCTCAGTCTGAAGCATAAATAGTGGTCTCCCTTAGTCAGCCGAACCAAGGCAACCCCAAGGCATAATCTAGGCCCACTCCCAATAAGTCTCCCACGCTAGGTACAAAGAACTTTACTGGTTACAAGGAGTAGGTTTGGAATAGGGTACAGGGTTGAGCAATATCAGAGGAATCCCATAAAGCGAACTGGCATAGCTGGATAGCCTTTGATCACGCATTAAAGTTACTGCAAGGTATATCTAGTTAAATCTCAGGTAGCTTACTCACGAGTATCATCCAGAGGCAGGTGGAGACTCCCTCTGGACACAGGCCACTCACTGATCATGAGTTTCAAGAGAGCGAGCAAGTTTCAGATGGTCCAGCTTCTCCCTAAGTTTTTACATCATGGCTACTGCCTCTCCTCCTGGGCAGTCCTCAACTTATATAGGCCTTATGACCTCATTTACCTGGTGCAATGGAGGCCAGCACCTTTTGGCTGCCAGCCAACCAATTTGAAATGCATCACTGGTTGCCAGGTAGACTGGCATTGCTTAGAACAATAGGGAGCTTAAGCCCCCCACCCAGGTATGTGATGCCAGTCACATAGGCAGAGGAAGCAGGTTTCCCCCACCTCCCTCAGGAACATATCCAGCTCAGGTTACAACTCAGGGTTACCTAAAGAGATGGAATGTCTGCCCTCTGCAGTGACCACGTTAAACAAATTGTCACACCGCAAAGTTTTTGGGGAGAGAAATTGTGCCATACAGGTCACATATAAAGTGACATATAGTTTAAACTGTCAATTTTGAATTGGTCATTTTTGTATCAAAGCTTAATTGCGGGGGGGGAAAGGGGGGGTTAATAGAAGGAAAAAAGAGAATGCTGCATACTGATTACAATATTTACTGCTATGTGAAATTTGAATTGAGAGTGGAAAAGCAGATGTGATCTCATTATTTAAGTTCATTATATAAAGATCTCGTTAGCATCTATGACACAATGTGCAAATACTTTACAGTTACTAATCAGAAGGAAATCACTAAAATACAAAAAGATTTAAAACCACATTTAAAAAACGGATATTGGAAAGCTGTCATGGACATTTTTCAAGAAGTTGTGGACTTCATCCAGAAGTTCCTAATACCCCCACCTCCCCACCCCTCCACTAAAGGGAAGGAAGACCATTCAAAACCTTTAACTTAGCCTTACTAAAACAGTAACTCGTACATAATTAAAATTGTAACCAGTTTCCATTATAATGCCACATTTTGACTTCCTACCACTTTGCCTTGAAAACAGGTTTAGACAAAAGATATGCAAATTTATTTTGAAAACAAACATTGCTGTGGAGAGAAAAAGTATGCTGAGCACCAGAACTGAGTAATTACAAACTTATTTTGATATTAAATGTGATTTTCAGCTAGTACTTTGTCTTGTAATTACTACTTCATAGTTTCACTGATAAGCTTTTGCATCTGCTCAGTTAAAAGAAAATTAGCTGCTACATTATTATATTTTATGGTTTGCTACCACTAGTGTCAGTGGAACTCTTCCTCAGTATTACTACCTTGAATAAGAAAAACACCATGCAATGTCGCATCTGCAAATCTGCCACCTCTCTTTCATCTGTTTCGAAAAACTACATACATGTGCTAACAGAAGACTACTATCAGGTTAACAAAAAAGACATTTCCTTAACTATGTTATCAAAGCCATTTTTAATATTTAAAAACAAAACCACATTTCTCCCTCTCACTGTATTCCTTTATTCATGTTACACAGCTTATACAATTATAAAATATTCTCAGCTCTTTTTTTTGGGGAATTAAGTTTTACTAGCTTGTTCTCATGCGATAACACAGGGCTGCCCGACTGGTGGCCCACAGGCTACATGTAACCTGCAAGGGGTTAAAGTGTGGCCCACAGGCTTGCAATCAGCCACCACCACCCCCACTGCTTCTGTTTCAGTGAATGGCAGCCAGAGTCTTCAGGGCAGGGCAGCATAACTGGAGGTTGTGTAATAAGTTCACTGCCTGGGCAACAAAGGAGTGGCTTATGGTTCTTGTGTAACCTGCATGGAGCTGGGCGGCCACTCCCACAGTCGAGTTTGGGGGTGGGAGATCAAATTGCTTTCATCGCATGGCAGAAGGAAGCATGCTGAACATGCCAGGAGTCCTGGAAACCCACATGAGATTTGTGCACCCCCCAGCGTGCAGCTGGGGCCCACAATGAGTGCCAAATGCAACCCCAGCCACTTTTGGACAGCCCTATACTAGCTCAAGTTTTAACATTACATTTCAAGTGTTCAAAACTTAAAGAACTCTTTTCAACAAAGTTTCTTATGTAAAGTATTAGGACTAAATTTTAGGAGGTCTTTTTTTTTTTTTTTGAACACTTGAAAGATATACCTTTTAAACACCTGAAAAGTACCATTTTGGCATTATGAGCAGGGGTGGGGGGTGCATATGAGAAGATTACACTTTGTTTTAAAATATTAAAAGCATAACTTTCCCCCATTTCTTGTAAGGTAAAAAATGTACCTGTATTTAAAACAGTTATGTCAAAGGCAACTTATCAATCAAGTTGTGTCATAGACAATATAAACCAGGATTATACAGAGTATGGCATGTGAAGACATTTTGCTTGGCGCACACACTTCTGGGAAGGGGCTGGGGCTTCACTGCCACAAAAAGGATCAGGCCCCTCATAGCTCCCCTGCCTTCTGCCCTTGGCATGCTAACTTCTTACAAAGGTTCCCAACCACTGGGCCACAGCCCAGTACTGGGCCGCAGAGGGTCGGCTGCTGGGACATGGCATGAGCCCCCCCCCTTGACCCCCCGTCTGCCCGCCCAGGCGAGTGGCTACCTGGGTTAAATCTGAACTTCCGGGGTTAAAGCTGCACTGTGAGGCAGCCCCAGGAGGGAGGCAGCTGGCTCTGTGTGCCCCATCCCACTCCTGTCTGGCCACAGTATAAAAAAAGTTGGGAACCACTGTCTTACAAGTCCAGGTTGCAGGTGTTTGTGACACACTGCTCAAAAACGTTACTGACCCCGATATAAACCATTATTTTTGCCTAGCTCCTATGTAAATGAGTGTTTTTCTCCTGCCATAACAAAGGAAAAAAACATGTGCACACTTAACTGTAGAAAATTGAAAATATGAAGTGTCATTTAAAGGAATGACATGGTACAGGCTAAATCATGTGATGACTGGTCTTCTAGTATTGTTATTTTTCTAGCATAACTGAATTATGAGGTAAGAATTAAATAGGAATTTATCTACACCTGTGACTTAAGGGGATTCCAAAGAAACAGAGCAAAAGAATAAATGTAGTTGGAAAAGTTTCTCTCTCTCAAGAAGTACTGCTACACAAAATCAGAGGGTATGATAAAGAACACTGCAATAGGAATTAATGCACCTGTGAGACCCTTTGGTCAGGAAAGAAAAAGAAGCAAGTTATACAGTAATATAAATCCAGTTACACTGGGGGGGGGGGAGGTGCTACAATGACAACACACACAATACATTGGCATTGGATAACAGCCACATTTATTAATTTTAACAGAAATTTTGGAAGGATTAATTATTGGCTCAAATCCCAAATCATGATCTCTAACAAATATTAATCAGAGTAAGTCTTAATATGGGAACTGACTATCTCAGAGTTGCTTTCTGCTAAATCATGCATGACAGTAACCACAACAGGATATTGGACTAGATGGAGCTTGGATTTTGATTCAATACTGCATTAAATATGTTCCTTTTTTGCTGAATGGATTTAGTGCCCAGTCTTGGAAATAGGACTTAAAATTGTAAGTGGCCCAGAGAGCAAATGCTTACATGTAATATACAACTGTAAACCTCTGTTATAGTCTATGTTAGAAAATTATATTAGTCTACTGAGTTACTAGTGTTCATCATACTCTCTTGCATTCTGAATGCTGTTTATGGCTTGAGAAACACTAATAGTTACACATTTTAAATAGAAAGCTCTAGTTCTTTACTAGAACTCCAGTTATTTTAATAAACAGAAGTACAGTCAGAATGATTCTCTCTTTGCCAATGAAGAGATTTTTTTTTTTTCCAGGAAGGAAGCTAGTCTATGGCTGTATTAAAATGGACAGGTCAAGAAAAATATCCAAAAAGGAGAAATGACATGAGGCAAAGGAAGCTGCCTAGCTTTTGGCTTTTGTACATTTGTGGCCCCTAAATCCACATTTCAGTTTTTCCCCACAGTTCTTTTATACATATCTGAGCAGTTAGTTGACACTTTTCATGTCATCACGTACACATCACAACTCCCAAAAACGTAGAGTGAGATTTCTTCCCCCAAGAATAATAAAAAAAACCTTTATCTTCATTGTGGGGGGGAGGGGGGAAAAGGCAGCAGCCAAAAGAAATACCAACAGCTAGAGGAAGGAAAATGGGACCAAAATAAAAGAGGACAGATTTAAAAGTACGATCTAAACTTGCCCCTTCAACTAACAACACATAGTGAATACCAACAAAGTGCAACTCACTTCGTAATGAAAAAAAGGAGTGAAACAATTATATGGAAAAAAAAAGAAAAGCAGCTGAGATTGCAGAAAGGAGAGTCAGCAAGAGTCTAAAAACCTTATTTTCTGTTACCTTGCTACTAAGAACTATTTTTTTCTGTGAATGTCTGCACTGAATACTCCCTCCCATTTTTTAATAGCACTGAATGAAAGAAATGTGTGCATTAACTGTAAATACTATGGAAAAGTATTTGAGTAAGTACACATATGTACTAAGCACAAATGCATATAAAAATGCACCCACAGTATTTTCCAAAACATTTTGAATATACACCTAGTTAGTAAAGCACTGCCAATAATTTAAAGATCAGCCATATACAAAGTAATTTCCCTTCAGCCCATGGAAAACTATGCTATGCATGCTTGCAGAGAAAGGGAGTTAAAATGCATTAATTTGTTCACGTAAAGCCTATCAAACGAGGGATAAGGGAAATTCTCTTAATAAAACACAAACTATACTTCATGCCAGAAAGAAAGTTATCTTCAGCTTCTTGGTGGTTAACATTTTTTAATAGGGATAATTTGATGAATAAATGAAAGAAAGAAAAGGGCATGCTTGGGTGGGTATCATCCACAAGGAAAATACCCAATACCTAGCACAAACTGACAGTTTAAATGCAAGAAGCATGCTTCACTATAAAACCCAACCTGAACCTTTTATTACAAAAATAGCAATCAATCAGACTGAGACAAGAAAGCAGATTTTAGAGCCAATCCTGCCACAATTAAATTAATTTATTTCTTCTGTTGAAAATTCTGCCACTAAACTGATGACTGGAGATCTGAAAGGCCCTTCAGTACATTATTGCAGGTGACCACTTTGTTATGCATTCTCAAATTTGTCCCTCACTTCCAGCAACTCAGGAAGAGCAACATCTGACAGTAAATTGGGGGTGGGGGTGCAGGACACTAATAAATTACCTTTAAGACAAGATCCCTCCACCTTTGATTACCTAAAATATACGGAATAGCACCAAATGGTAACCTAATAACTCAGGTATACAAGAAAATACAGTATATTTTGTGTGTGGACTGACTAAAAATTAGAAATAAAAATGAGTTATTATCTTTTATCCTGCTTTTAAGATGAGTAAGTTTATCAGAGAAGACATATTGTGATCATTTTACCAATGCTACATTATCACATGCAAAGATTCCATCTTTCCAAATAGTAGAAAGCATGTCACAAAAAAGTGATTAAGCAATTTCATCGAGCAGTCATTTAGCTTGCTAACATGAGTATTTATACACAAAAGACTTGCTATGATGTGTGTCAAAAGTATTACTAAACACACTAATGAAGCAGCACTGCTTTTACTGTACAATCTAAATTCCAACAGGCATGAGTTACGAAAACTCTTCCAGTTATATTAGTTCTTGAAGTAAGAAGATATAGAACAAGTTGCCAACTGCTACAACAGCAGTTGAAACATGGGGGCTTGTCTGCACACCCACAAGTTGCATCAGTTTAAATTCCTAAAGCAGCCAACAAAAGACATCTTGGGGGTGGGGGTGAGAGGGAAATGCAATCTCAAATATGGCCACATTTTAAAAATCAGTTGATACCCAACTTCCAAGTGTGCTCATAAAGACGTTTGCACAGGTTCAACTGGACTGTGAAAAGAAGATTTAGTCAAACTGCTACAGCACACATTTAGACAAAGCATAATGATCTCCAGTTTGTAACAAGATGCTATTTTTAAATGCACAATTCAGCTTCCCTCTGTAAAGGCACTATACTGCCTATGATGAGGTACAAATCAGAGGGGTCTGCTTTTCTTTGTTTCTCCGCATATAACCAGTTAAAACCACTTTATTAAGCCTAGTTTACAGAAGTTTCACCAATAAATCAATTTAAAGATGTGCAACACTCTTGGTTCCAACTGGCAGGTCATGGTGAAGAAGCTTGCACTTAGGCTGCTCAGGGGTGCATCTGCTCCTGCTCCGATTATAGGAGACTTATGTGAAGTGTGCCAAAATCAACCTTACAGCTGCCTACAACACTATATGGCACAAGGCCTCAAATATAAACTACTCTATGATACCTGACTGCAAGCTATGTGCTTTCATTGTGAACATGATCTCCAGCTGTTCATTCAAATGCACTACCGGACAAGGAGAAAAAAGCAGTGTACAAACTCTGAAGAATGGAATCTGCCAAGGATCAGTGTTACTACCAATACTTTTCAATAGAGACACCTCAGACTTCCTGCATACAACATCTAAGTCAGTGCTTCCCAAACTTTTCCTCAGCATGATCCCATTTATGGCCCCACTTCCTCAGCATGGCCTCTCATGTCCAACTCACAGCCCCACCACCCCTGCAACCCCACCTGCTCATGTTGCAACTGCATTTGGGGTCACAACCCACAGTTTGGGAACTGGTGATTTAAGGCAATAAACATACACTGAGAATGTTGCCATAGTAGCCCAAGGAACAAACATGACAGACTTGGAACAGACACCGAATACCATCTCCATAAGTGGCACTTAAGATGAATATTTTAATATTATAAAAGCCGCAGTCCGTCTGTCTGTCATGCTTCATTCGAGCTCTAATTGGCTGACAAACAGCCAATCAGAGTGCGAAGAAGTATTCAAACAGGTGGCAACACACTGCCATGATGGTGGGGACACAGGGGATGGAGCGGGGTGACGAGGCCAGCACAGCTGGCCTCCCCCAGCCCTGCTCCCTGGAGGCAACGGAGTGGATGGAACCTGCAGGTGGCGATGATGGAGTGAGGGGGGACGGACGAGGACACCAAAGCTGGCCTCGCTCCCTCCCTTGCTCCTTGAGGTGATGGCAATGTTGGCAACGTGGGGGGAGCAGGGGTTGGGATGCCACCCGGGGGGGGGGGGGGGGGGGGCACGAGGACACCAGCACGAGCCTCGGCCTGCCCCTTCCCCTTTCTGCCATCATGGCCTGCAGAGCCAACCCAGCAGTGGAGGGGGGAGGAGTGGGCCTGACACAAGGGGGGTGGGGGGGAGGAGAGGGCAGGGATGGCAGAAGGAGGGGAGTGGGACCAGGCCCGACACAGGGGGGAAGCGACGGGCCTGGCCCATCTCGGCAGTGGCTGGGGAAGGGGAAGAGCAGGCCTTTCCGCCTCAGGCCCAGGCCCACTCCTCCCGTGTCAGCTCCAAGCCCGCTCCTCCCATCCCACTGACACTGCAGGGGGGGGGGGAGAAACAGGCCTGGACCCCAAGCAGCTGCAGGGAAGGGGGGAGCAGGCCCGGGGGGGGGGGCAGCATGCGACTCCATTCCCCACCTGCTTCCCCCCTCCATCATTCTTGATACTTATTTATTGACTAGCCAATTGCCCATCATCACTCTTCTACCTGGATAACATCAAGCTAGAGCACGCTGAATATCAGAGTAGGCAACCACATCCTTCCCTGCAAACATACCCCAACCTACCTAGGAGTCACATTAGACTGCTCCCTCACCTATACACATTACAGAAGGTCAGCAGTAAAGTCTCTATACAGTCTTAAAATGTTTAGCCAGCATGACATGGGGTGCCAACTTCTAAGTGCTGAGAAGTGCCACACTTGAATGGTATATGCCACATCAGAGAACTCTGCTTCTGTATGGTCCAGAAGTTGTCACACTAAAACACTCCACACTAGGGCTGAAATTTTGCTGGGCGTTTCATTTTGATGCTGTTTTAACTCGTTTCCAGCTCAAAACAGAGAAACCAAAACAAAACAAATGGCTTTGAAACGGCCTTGAAATAAGAACAGTCAAAACGTTTCAAGTTTCAAAGTTGGGTTTGTTTGCAGGGAAACAGAAACTAAGGAGAGAGAGCAGGAAGGACTACTCTCATATTGACTGTGTAGCTGGCCAGTGACTGATCCTTCCCCGAGGTCCCTTCCAATCCCAGTGCTCTGGGGGAGGGACAGAAAAACAACTATACCTTAACACACATGCTTACCAAAACTGAAAAATCTGTCCTTTCTAAAGGCCTAAATTTCTGTCCAGAAAAATACTCTAATAAAATACTTCAATGTGGAGAACTAGAAGAATTCTTTCGATGCCGGCACCTCAAAGAATATTTCCACGACCAAACTGAACCCACTCCCAACAACAACTCATCCTCTGACAACATTCAAGAAAAGATCAATGCCAAAAAACCCAAAAAAACATCAGATTGGACACCTCACAGTGGACGAAACCCTAACCTTGACTGCTACATTGACTACTTCAGGGAAAGAATGAACAATGAAATAATCAGCAACACGCGCCACCACAACAACCTCTCTCTACCAGAGAAAAAGGCCATAGAATCTCTAAGATCTAACCACCAAATAGTAATAAAACCAGCAGATAAAGGAGGAGCCATAGTCATCCTAAACCGTGAGGATTACATAAAGGAAGCCAACAGACAGCTCTCTGACACCACCTACTACAAAGAACTACAAGAAGATCCTACTCCCCTTTTCACCAAAAGACTCAACAATACCATCAAATCATTTCCACCAAGATTACAAGAAAAACTACAGACCTTGATCCCCCCGCTACCTAACCCAGGGACTTTTTACATGCTCCCTAAAATCCACAAACAAGGGAACCCTGGCAGACCTATCATATCCAACCATGGGACCCTAACTGAGGAAGTATCAGGTTTTGTTGAATCCATCCTAAAACCACTTGTCACCCACAGAGCAAGTTTTGTCCAAGACACCACAGACTTGCTACGGAAACTTGAAAACATAGACCACCTTCCCAGCAACACACTCCTAGCCACCATGGACGTTACCAGCCTATATACCAACATCCCACACCAGGATGGCATCCAAGCCTGCCTTACATATCTACAGGAACAAGATTACAACCCAGAATACAGACCCAAAGATATTACTGACTTTATACACTTCATCCTTACACACAACAATTTCACTTTTAATAATCAACACTTCCTCCAGATGATGGGAACAGCTATGGGCACTAAAATGGCCCCACAGTATGCCAACCTTTTTATGAGCCACCTGGAAGAAGACTTCCTCAAGAACTGCACCATCAAACCCTTGCTGTACTTACGATATATTGATGACATCTTCATCATTTGGAGTGAGAACCTGGAATCTCTGATTGAGTTCCACCAGAAATTCAACAGTCACCATCCCTCCATCCGACTTTCTTTAGAATAAAAAGGGGATGTTGGTGTTGGAGTAGACACAAGGATCAGTATCCAGAAGGGTAAAATACAGACCACAGTATACAAGAAACCCACAGACCAACATACATATCTGCACAGAACCAGCAATCACCCGAAACACACCAAAAAAGCTGTGATGTACAGCCAAGCCCTCAGATACCACCGCATCTGTACTGAAGAGAACACCCGGGATTGCCACCTCACCAATCTTAAAAAGGCTTTCACCCAGCAAGGACACTCCTCCAGAGAGGTAGATCACACGTTTGAAAGAGCCACCTGGATACCACGTGAAGAACTGCTGCAGTACAGAAGAAAAACACCCACAAATCCGCACACCGCTGGTTATGACCTATCACCCATCCCTTGAACCTGTACGGAAAATCCTCAAAAAATTGCAACCCATATTAGAAAAAGACCCTATTCTTAAAAAGATCTTCCCAGAGCCACCCATCCTAGCCTTCAGACAAGCACCGAACCTCGCCAACCTCATCACCAGAAGCAAGCTTCCTCAACCCCAGAACACACCAAAAGGATCCAGACCGTGCCATGACAAGAAATGCAAAACCTGCCCCCACATCTCCACCACCTCCACTATTACTACACCCCACAACAGAGCCATCAGCATCCCAGGATCTTACAGCTGCACCTCCAGGAATGTAGTATACCTCATCCAATGCACCAAATGCCCTGATGGAAGATATGTAGGAGAGACTAGACAACAACTGCGCACCAGAATGAACGCACACCGGAAATCCATCAAAGACAGAAACACCCAATTACCGGTGGGGGCACATTTCTCACAGGAGGGCCATTCTCTCTCCAACCTCTCAGTCCTGATCCTCAAGAGAAACTTACACAACACTTCCCAGAGATGAGCCTATGAGCTCCATTTCATCAACCTGCTGGATACTAGAGATCAGGGACTAAACACAGACATTGGATTTTTGATACATTACAATCTGCCTGGCAACTGACTCCCCAGCCCAGCCCAGCCCAGCCCAGCCCAGCCCCTGGCTTGTTTACTTTTCATTCCATCCAGGAAGAGCACACTGCAACTGCTGCAGCTTCCTTAGCCTGACGAAGGGTTTTTGAACCCGAAAGCTTGCTTAATAACTATTCTCCAACCATTTGGGTTGGTCTAATAAAAGATATCAAATTCACCCAAGGAACCTTGTCTACCTTAACACTCACACACACTCTCTCTCTCCCCACAAGTTTTGCTTGTCAGCAGCTTGATGTGCAATTTCTCAAAAACCCCTGCACCTATCTCCTTGAAACCTGGCAGGCTTCATGGCCTAAAAAGGGGCTACCATGCCTGCTATTTTCATCCAAATCTGCCATGAAATAATGAGGTTATAGGCCGTTTCGTCCTTCCCCATTATAGCCTACGGGCAAAACGTCAAAAGTGTCGAAACAACAAAACAGATCCAATGAAATGGAACAGCACTTCAAAACTAAATGAAACTTGAGACAAAAATCTGTCCCGTTGAAACGCAAGTCGAAATGGAACAGTGCTGTTTCACACAGCCCTGCTCTACACTGTACTGAACAGTGCACCGAGACTCATTAACGGGCTACACAACCTACACATATATACAGATGTACTGCCGGTACTCTTGGACATTAAATCAAGTGATATAAGAAGACAGACCCTAACACCATTGCTGGCAATAGAGGCAAGGGATGAGGAAACAATTGATGGAGCAGGTGATTTAACTGAAGAGCTGAACAGAAGGCGGGTAAAGGTTCAAAAACTGTAAACTGTTTGTACATGAAGCCCACAAGCTCCGAGAAGAGACTAGGGATACTGAACTAAATTTGTGGGTAGCAATGGAGTGGGCAGATCATTGTGAAAGGTCAGACCTATTCTTACAGCATTTTATACCAACACCAAATGTGCCCCCAGTGGGTACAACCTCAACAGAGAAGCGTGGGTCAAGCTGAACAGACTGAGATCTGGATACAAACATTTCAAAACAACACTGCACAGGATGAACATCTTGGTCAGTCCTCCGTGTGACTGTAGTGTCCAACAAATGGCACAGCTTAATTGTAGCTTAATCAAAAGCTACAATCTTTGCAAATGTCCAGACAGGGAAGATGGAATCTGCACACTGAGTGATAATACCAGATATTCCATAGATTTGGGAGTTGATATCTGATGCCATACAAATTGGGAAAGAAGAATAGGAAACTATTTTCCAGGTGTGTTGCTCCAGTACCTTCACGTAAGCAATAACTTTAACGCACACAGTTGATATTGTAGGATTAGATAAAAAGTGTCAAGTGAAAATTCCAATCATCAAAATGGAATTAGGAACCAAAGTGTGTTTACTCCAGGAAGACAGGGGTAATCTTTCTGGCAGGCATGCCCTACACCTAATGTTCCACATTTTCACCTTTTATTTAAAAAAAAACAAACAAACCCTGAAAAACTATCTTCCGGGCATAAATCCAGGTTGAAATCAGAATAAAAGGAAGAAAAAAAATCAGTTTAAATCAGGGAAAATAATACGTTCCCACAGCGGTGAGGGAGGGAGGACTGGAGTACGGCTAGGATTAGTGAAGGGACAGGGGGAGGGGCGCAGCACAGTCCATCGGCTACTCCGGGGGCTGTAGCAAGGAGCAAAGCGGGGAAAGGTGTCAGTGGGTGCATGGGGTGGGGCAGTGGGATGTGGCTCTTGCTGCTACATGCCCCCCAGGAGGGTTGCAGGCTAGGGAGCTGCACCAGGCTCTTCCCAGGGACTGCATGCCCCCAAAGCTGGATGCGAGACAAGAACAGGCTGCCACCCACCCCGAACACTGGGAAAAGCCCTGTGCTGCCACTGGCCCCAGCCAGCAGCAGCAGCCTGGCACAGGCCTTCAGCCTGCAACCCTCCTAGACGGCGCATAGCAGCAAGAGCTGTGCCCCCGTGTCCCACAGCCAGACAGGTCCCCCCGCTGCAGCCCCTTGAGTGGCCAACAGGCTGTGCCACGCCACTCCCCTCTGCTGCAGCAGCCTGCTACCAGGCTCCCCTGGTGCTTAGGCAAAGGGGAGAGTGGCATGCAGCCGTACACAGAAGTGGGAGGGGGGGACCCAATGTCGACCCCAGCATCAGCAGCAGCCCCTCCCACCCTGCCCAGTGTCAGAGCGAGGAGCCACGTGCCCCCAGAGAGTGCCTCCACCACAGCGGGCCCATGAGGTGTGGCCAGGTGCAGCGCCCGCCACAGGGAGTGGGGTCAGGCTCTCCTGCCCGCCCCCCTGGTGGGGCTCATAGCTCCCAACACCCGCAGCAGGGCCACACCTGGAGCTGCCGGGTGCAGCTGGGACCTGCCCATCCTGGGAGAGATTCCTGCAGCCTGCCCCACCCAGGGTCAGAGCCAGGAGCCCCGTGCCCCCATACAGCAGCTCCAGCCACCCTGCCCTGGCCTCCGTGTGGCCACCACCAGTGCCCTTGCCCTCCATTCCATGTGGGGCTGCCACCACCCCCCGTTCAGTTTTTACTGATTTACACTGAAAAATGGGTGTAAAAATCAGTAAAACTGAAATAATTTCTATAAAATTCCGGTAATTTACCAGAGAAATTCAGTAAAAACTGAAAATGCGGAACACTACCTACACCCTCCCTGACCTCCTCCCCCAGGCCAATCTGTTACTCTACTTCCAGCTCCCTGCCATTGCTGCTGCTGTGTTCACTGCTCCCTCCCCAAACTGCCATGTGCCACACAGAGACTGATTGTGCCACATGTGCTTCAGGCTGGCCTCTCCTGGCTAATTTTATAATAAAATACCCCATGTAGTTTTAAATATAAATAAAGGACTAAGGCTCAAGGTACCAGCTGATTAGCCCAACTTTAAATCACCTCAAGAGTCTTGGTTTTGAAATAGATCTTGGGGGTGAGGAGGAGGAGGGATGGAAAGAAGGGTTACACAATAAAACAAAAGATAGTTAAGACTGTGGATCAAGATGTGTGCCTCAAAAGGATTGCACAAGGGCCTTAACTGGTCAATACTGTGACCTTAGTGACAGTAGTGAATGGTACAAGGGCAGCACCTCTGGAGGTTTGTTGTTTTCAAGGTGGGGGAGAAAGAGATGTCATCTCCCCACCCCTTTTATTTTTTGCCCCACACACATCATGCAGCCTTTTAAAGACCAATTTTCAGCAAAAACCAAAGGTAACATCCCTACCCCACAGCAGCAACCCTCTGGCCATTGCTTCTACATTATGCATGTCATGAATCACGCGGCTCAGGCAACAGGAGGGCAGAACAGCAGGGCTACTGCAGGAAAGGTTTTTTTGGGGGGTGGGGATGTCCGCAGTTCCATTCTGGCATACACCCTCCTTACCACCCAGAGTTTGTGCCCCACTTGCCCACCCATCCTTATGTTACTGGCTGGCAGTCTAGGCCTCCTATCATAAGAACTCCTGCATGCAGTCATCCTTTCACCTGTATGGACCTCCACAGAAACCAGCAAGGTTCCACATGAACACAAAGATTTGCCTGTGCAGAACAGCTTCCATAATGGAGGTGGCACAGCTGCACACAGGTTCCCAACACAACGATAAGAACAAAATTATAAGGACAAGAATTACAACAACAAAAACCACAACAATACATCTTTTGTAAATGAGCCTCCAAACTCCACTTCATAAATCCATTGGTTATAAAGAAATCATGGACTAAATATAGTTATTGGATTTATGGCACATTATAACCTGCCTGCCATCTGATAACCCCAGCTGACCTCTGCACATTTTACCAGCTATGCTGCATAACCCATCAACATTTCCCTCTCCCTCCTCCCCATTAACTACCATCTCCTCTGCCACGCATTTGCATTTTCACAGACCTGCATTTCGCATATTGGCTTAAGCTTCTACTATTGAACCCAAGAGAGTACAAAAACACAAGCTGACACTGGGCCTGAAGAAGGGTGTTTATGCCTGTAAGCTTGGAAAGAACAATTTTTTTCAACTGTTCAGTTGGTCTAATAAAAGATATCACATCTACCCAAAGAACCCTGTTGGTCCAACAATAAAACAACATGTTTGTTTTGGTTTGCTACTTTCCTTCCAAAGGAATTCAAGTCAGATCATTTTCGTGGGGGGTAGAGAGAGGTTGGTTGGTTGGTTTTAATCAATGACCCCCATTTCCCCTTCATCCCCTTTACCTTCTGCTTATATCCCTTTCATCCTGTTCACTTTTTTCTGTCATACTGTCAATACTACTACTGTCCCCTACAGTTTGACCTTTCTGTCCACAAAAATAAATAGTTCTTAAGAAAACCACTCTCTCTCCAGTCTCTCATTTCTAATCCTCAAAGGGAACTTACAAAACACCTTTCAGAGACAAGCCTATGAACTTCACTTCATCAACGTTCTTGATACAAAGCATCATGGACTAAATATAAATATTAGATTTATGACAAATTATAGCCTGCCTAACATCCAACTCACCCAGTACCTCTGCACTATTTACCACCTACATTCATTCCCTACCCCCCACCCTGTCTCTCACCCACTGACTCCTCAGTTTACATTTTCACCAACTACTTTTCTTGCATGCATATCAGACTCTGGCTTCTTTACTATTCAGTCCATCCAGGAGGCGCACACACCAGGTGCAGATGCTTCCTTAGCCTGAGGAAGGGTATTTGTACCTGAAAGGTTGCAAAGAAGAACTTTTCCAACTATTTAAGTTGGTCTAATAAAAGATATCAGATTTACCCAAGGAACCTTGTCTTTTTAAGTTAAAACACTTGGCCCCAACCCCACCTGCCTGTGGATCTGGCCTGGGATGAATTGGACATCCCTGTTTTAGCTATTTGGGAGTCACAGATCTTCAGCAGAAGGATTTACAGAACAACTATGAAGAAGAGTCTGTTCCAAGTTAAAGGAATATCATGGGAAAAAGAAAGATGCCTGCTACTATAACAAGCGAAGAGGAATAGATAATATTGAAAGGATAATGGACAAGTGCCCACAGTGAAGCAATATGGGCTTCCAGGAATATGCTACTAAACTACCTCTTCCCTACATCCTCTTTAATTGGGATAGGCAGCTGAATTCCTTGAAACGAAGTCTGTTTCTCTGAGCAAATTTAAGTTCATTCCACCTGTAGAAAAAGACAATGCAATACCAAGACCACATAGTTACTAAAATGGTAAGTAACATTTTGCTATCTTTTAATTGCTTCTAAAACTTTCAGTTTAGCTGCATCCATATACCAAACTGTGTGAAATACCTAAAGCTCATTGAGATTTAATAGGCACACAGAGGATGATATAATACCAATTTCTAAATCTCTCTTCTGCAGACAGTAACCCTTTTCTCCCCCTCTATAAAAGAATCAGTGTCTTTATCAAAGTGAAAGATGAAGATGAAGATTTTTAATTTCTGTTCTTCACAGTTGCTGCTTACTAGTCACATGAGAGCAACAATTATTTCTTAAAAGGAAAGGATAATTATTTGCAGAGATGTCAGGCAAGAAACATGACCTTCAATTTAGAATCTGTCCCCAAAACAACCCTTTTAAAACAAAATCACTTTTTAAATGTTATCATTCTTACAAGCGTCTAAGTTGTGCTAAATGTAAACAAGTAATAAATAATGCTTCAGATTTGTGACTAAATTTGACTACAATCATTTTCCTGAACAAGAACATAATCTACCACACAATTGTAACAACTTGTTAGGAAGAACATTGTGTAACTCTCCCTCCCCTTGAGAGCAAAAAGTTTAAGTTCATTTAATTAGAATTTGTTCACAGTTTATCAAGCTTTGTGTGTATTTCAAGGGAAAAGACAATGAATGTCATGCAAGAATGACTCGCACAGTATCCTATATTACACAGCTATTTGCACAATATGCACCTGCACAATAAATACTTGCATGCATAAGTCAAACCTTTTTCCTAGTTTCAAAGCCCCAATAACATGCAGCTGGTTATTTAAAATGGATGCAACTTAGTTTTAGACTTAAATCTTCAGTATACCTTGCCTACTGTAAAACATCACTGAGGCTCAAACATGCAGTTCAGCTTACATTACTTGATGGGTCCCGGAGAAAAACTAATCATCAGAACACCAATAATGAAAGACCAGGATAGCAATAAACAGTTAGCCTCAACTGTTCTAATTCATGCAACCAAACAAAAATGTTATTTATTAAAACATGTTTCCCTTGTGAAGCCATCATTTAAAGATGCATTTAAAATCAATTAAGGAGTAGTTTATGGAAAGCAATTTGCTCTTTGTCAAAAAGCCAATATGCACCTAATACAGAACTATTGAAGTCAAAGCTGCACAGAGGTCCAAGAAGTAGGATACAGAATGTGGAACTAACCAGAGCCAACAACAGAGCAGTACCAACTTTCTTTTATGTATGTTCAAAACGTATAAAATTCCTGCTTAGAACTAGAAGAGGAAACATGATAACATACTGCTGATAGACAATCATAATTCATTGTGTTAGCTCAGTTTCAAAAGGTTCAAAAAAAGTTTCACATCTGTAGTAAGACATAGTGAACAAACCTGTGCGGCAACTGGGGGGCAGTGACAACAAGGGGGGGGGGGGGCGAGAGAAGTCACCTTTAATCAACTGAAAGAGATGAAAAAAAAAGCATAAAAAACAACCAGCAAAAAATCCTTTTAGTCAAGCTCAGATATAGTCTGGTTACCTTGATTTCATCTTAACTGCCACCAGTAAGTTAGGATTTCTGCACATACCTGATTCAATTTAGAAACAATTAAAAGCTACTACCAAGTTGTCTTGAGGCAGTAAAATAACATGCACTGCTTGACTTGTCTATTTTGCAGCTATAGAATAGCATTTTTAGAAGCAACAGCTAAACTTACATATGATTTAATGTTTCCTACAGAATTTGAAGACCAGACAGCTGCTATGGGAGAAAGTTTCGTAGAAAGGACTGATTCTCTATGCCATTTCCTCATTTATAAACTGTCTGTTTGACACCACCACAGTGAAAGCAATATGGCATCTTCCTACATACTGGTGATAACTCCTCCTAAAAAGGTTCTTATACTGGAATACGTGATCCACAAAAAAAGTTATGAGAATCACCTATATCAACATAAACATCCTCAGACAGTTGCAAACACACTAAGAGGTTCAACTGCTTGTTTTTCCAGTTAAAAAAACTGATTGAGTCCTAATGATCAAATTTGTACTGAAAAATGTGAACAAAGTAGGCCTGGGTGCTCAATTCCTCTTCATCTTTCACCTTCTGCAGTCAGCTTCACCGTTCCAGAGGGCGTGTGCACTGGCTTTTCAAGAATGGAAAGACAACAGCGCTAGATTCAGGACAATAGAGAATAAGACCCTAAAGACTAGTAGAAAAAATGGCATAGAGAAACTTCTTTTCAAAACAATAGATTGTGATTTAAGTTCTCCATGATACAGTGCATTTAGTCAGCACCAGACGATGCGACCCAGCTGCACGCGGATTAAATGCTACTCTACAGCCACAGTTGTGGAGCCACCCGTCTTTCAGTGATGGGAAGACGCCCTCCTTGCATCTTTCATACGGAGAGCACAGGCATCCCAACACCTGCCTGCAACCCTCTTTCACAAAAGTTAAGCCACAATGCTGGCCACAAACCAATGAAAAAGAGAGGGCACCTTTCCTGTGGTCAGTTTTTTGAGGGAAGGATGGCACTTCGGTGCTTGCTACTTGGTCAAAAAACAGACGTGGAGTGATGGCTGTTCGTGCACATCCCGACCCCAGCTTTCACGCAGCCCCTCCAGCCAGGGGCACAAAACCTGGGATGGCAATGTTTTATGGCAGGCACCTGCAATTACCCAGAGCACCTCCTAACGGAAACAGGGCTGCATCCCTTGATGCCTGGCATGCGGGAGCCAGGCACAGCAGAGGAAAAAGGGAAACGAAACAACGGCCCCTGCAACCTGGCCGATTTCTTTCTAGGAAAATGAAATGTGAGTGGGCGGGGGGGGGGGAGGGGGAGACAGGTGGCTTTAGTGTCACTTACTCAAAGGCAAAAAAGAGTCCGCTGGTGACCAAGATGAGGACCAGAGTCAGGTAGAAAACACCGGTCTGCCGGGCCATCATGATACGCCCGTTGCAGAAGAATTTGTTCCTGCCGGGGAACACCTCCCATTTCCTCTGGGGACCCGCCTGCTTCTTCTTGTGGGGCGACTCCATGGGCGAGGAGGAGCTGTGCGTGCTGATCTGGCTGTACTCGCAGTCTTTCATGGGCCCGCCGCCGCCGCCCGGACTCATCAAGGGGGCTGCGGGCGCGGGGGGCCGGGCCCCCGGGGCAGAGCTGGGGGACAAATACGGAGCGGCCCCCGCCCGAGCCGCCCTTCACGGCCGCCCAGCCCCGGCTGTCATCGTGGGCTGTCGCCGCCTTTCGCCTCCCAAGTTGCGCCCCGCGGGGGGCGGCGGCCTCTAGGCGGCGGGGGCCGCGCGCCGACCCGGGCAGCCGCAGCAGCAGCAGCAGCGGGGCGGCCCCGCCACCACCTCCTCCCGCATCGCCGCCTCCACCTCAGCGCCGCGGGCTGCGACTCCCGCTCCTCAGAGGCTCCTGCTGCGGCCGGCTCCGCATCCCACCCGCGGGCGCCGGCGGGAGTCTCTGGTCCCGACTCTCCGCACTCGACAGCAGCAGCTCCAGCTCCAGCTCCAGCCGCCTCTGCATCTTCCGCGGGCGGGGACCACCCAGCCCCGCCCCCCACAGTTGGGAGGTGCCAACGGTCGCCGCGTGCCGGGGGGCGGGGCCAACCACCCGCCCCGCTCCCTCAGGCACCGCCTCTGCACGGGGAGTGAGGCCCGCGACGCCTGCTGGGCGTTGTAGTCCCGTGGGTCCGTCTCCGGGTGTCCTCCCCCCGCCCAAAGCAATGCCTGCCAGGAGCTGTAGTCCCGCGGGTCCGTCTCCAGGTGCCGCCCCGCGCGCGGAGCCTGCTGGGAATTGTAGTGCCGTGGGTCCGCCCTTTTGTTGAGGTGCGGGGAGACTGCAAGTCCCAGCAGGCTGCTGGGGGGGGAGGGAAAGGGAGTTTGGCCCCGCCCCCTTTTCTAGGGTCCGCCCAAGAGCCTGATGACCGCCTGGACTCTGCTTTGGGCAGGGGTCACTTTCACCCTAGGAGGGGCAATTGCCCTGTGACAGGGCTGGAGGGAGGCAGAGCAGATGCTCTTCACTGCGCCTCCTGTCCTTGTCCCCCTGCCTTGTATCCCAGCTGGGACCAAGCCCTGCCACTTGCTCCCTGCCAAGGTGCCCTGAGGTGGTCCTGTGGCCCTCTGTGGCTTATCAAGAGCGGTAATCATTCCCGTCCTACCCAAGCTGATCCCCAAAGCCAAGTTTTGAGTCTGGCATTAATAGCGTGTTCATTGCCCCTCGTCTTCTAGCTGCATAAAGGAGGATGGCAGTCGCATACAAAGCATTTCTCTTGCAGAGCTGAGGGTATCTGCCATTGGCATGGAGCAGAAGCCGCAACAATAGCTCCCCTTCTCCTCCTCCGTGCCTTAGGGCCTTGTTACACAGTAATTTTGGGCAGCTCCTGGACCTCTTAATCCCTGGGTTGTCTTCATATTAGCATTCATTATGAGGCTCAGAGTTATACCACTCCAGGGCAGGATTCTCTCCCGATCTGTGCTACCCAGGTCCTGTCCCATTAAGGTGTGGCAACTCCCCACAGATGTGCTGCTCAAATTGAAGGTGTAGCTGCTCCTAATTCTAAGGTAGCACTAAGCTGACCAACATTTGTGCGACTTGCAGCGTAAGGCGTAACAAGGCCCTTAGTTGTCAACACTGTACTTCCTACCTCAGCACTCAGAAAGAAGCAGTATTATTACTTTTCAAAGTATCAAGTGCTTCTCATGCTTTCTGCATGAGCACAGCATGAGTGCATGCGAGCATGCACCTGGAGACACCATTTCTTGTGGGACCTTGACAGGCCTTTTTATTTGTCAGCAGGCACACTGCTGGAGATCTCTCTTGACTGGCTTGACAATATGAATGATTTTGTTGTGTGTAACACAATATAGCCTCTTGTGAGATGACAGGAATACCTCTGGGGCATGAGAGCAACGTTTCCTTGTCCACCCTACCTGCAAGTGGGGCTTGGAAATAGCCACACATGCACGAACATCTTGCCAAACAGTCTCTTAAACTGCTGCCTTGTTCTGCAAAATCTGCTCATTTTCATTTTTTTTTTAAGCATCTGGTTGCAAAGCAAACCTCAAGAACATGGACCAAGAGAAGTAACTACATGCACAGAGCCTGGAAAAATGACTAAGAAAGATGAATTTGTCTTAATGAATTGTTAACTCAGACACCTAAGGATGGTTGTTTTAAGTGCCACCGTTCTCATCTATTTTATTGAGAAGAGAAGAGAAGAGAAGAGAAGAGAAGAGAAGAGAAGAGAAGAGAAGAGAAGAGAAGAGAAGAGAAGAGAAGGATGATCACAGGTCACTTGGTTTACTGTGTGTGATTTCTCATTTTCTTATCACAACTGCTAGGTAATATGTGTGCGATATACAGAAGTATGCAACAAGCACCTTAAAAACTACCGTGTGCCAGGAAAAGAAGTGGTGAGAAAAAAAGCACTGTCTGCCTCGGACTCCAGTGGTGGTAGGGAATTTGTTAGGTCAAATATCCTAGATAATCCTTGGAAGTGGATTTATGCCCCATGCTACAGAGGAAGGCCATAAATACATAACAATTGTCCTTTACAATCTCATCTGTGGAGAAATTCCTTTTTGACCCCAAATATAGCAATTGATAGCACAGCTTATTTCTTAAACACGCAAACCCAAGTTACTTAGCAGAGCCTGTGGGCAAATTCCAGCCTCATTTAGTGGGAGCCAAGCTCCCACTACAGGGCTCAGTGGAGCTCAGAAAGCAAACATAATTATATTCTAAACATTTGTCCAATTTAATGAATGGTATTTAATGTTGAGAACTCAGTATATTTTCTGGGACGAGGCTGGAAGAGCACCATTCCCTTTTTCCACTCTGATTCATCTGCAAGTTGCACTTTACACTACTGTTGGGATCCTTTTTCAAACATCATTGGAGAACTTAGCTACATTCCCCTTAAAAGCTTACCTTTGTCACAACCCAAGGGTGTGATTTTTTTTTTTTTTGTGTGCGCTTCGGCACTGCTGAATTATTTTCCTGCCGTTTGTAGCTTTCTTTGCAGGGTGCATTTCTTCGTTGCAACACAGAAATGCACGTTGCAAGGAGTTCCCGCCATTTGTATTTAAATTCGTGCCCCACTATTGGTCAGTTCTAAATTATTCCTGCGTGGCAGCTAGCGATTGGCTTGCTAGCCGTATAAGAGGCTTGAGTGGTTTCCGCCCAAGTTGGAGAACTTTGAGCATGTTGCAGAGTGCCTCTAAGGAGATTTGACTTGCGGCTAAGCTGATCGATAGACTGATCACCTATTGATTCTTCTCCCCGTTGCCGAACGATCCCTCAATGTACCCTTCCCTGCGCGCAAAGTTCCACGGAGCCTCGAAAACTTCGTGTGAGTGAATCAGAGCTCTTTCCGAGTCCTTAAACTAGAATTTAAGTGAAGTATTCCTGGAAACGTTCCAGCCTACACCGCGACCATCTTCGGTGTAAGTAAACAATGTTAAACAACCAATAAGTGTCCGTGCCTAATTCTAGCGCGCCGCCTGCCTTCCCCGACCCGGCATGTCCGGGCTGCTGGCCACAGCCCGCAGTGCAAAAAAAGGGCCTCGGATCGTTCCTGGCCCGCACAACCTTTAACATCTGGAAATTCTCCTAAAAAATGGTTTTGTACAGTTCACCTTCCAGACAACTTAACCTAGTTCTTGGAGGCATTAGTCAAAGTTTTTTCACATTGTGAATGAAAATGGTGCAAAGCATTACAAAGATTAAATCATAGATATTAGCAATAACATTGAACATCGGAAGTTAATGTACCACAATACTTTTTTCCTTTAAATTCTGTTCCTGCTTTTGATTTAGATATCATGTGACAGCTGAACTTGTTGCACAGAAACATGTGGTTAGTGTACAGAAAACAATATCTTATCATTTTAGTGTGGGAGAAAAGCTAATGGAAGGTGTGTATCACTGAAAGCTGCTATCTATTACTCCATCTGCAGTGCAAAGGTGTCATAAGGGCAGGCCTTGAAACAATGTGGACGTCTGTGGTACAGGTAACAAGTCACTTTACATATAAATCCGTGACCATGCCTCAACGTATTGAAATTTCCTGATTCCTGTTTTACATATATCAAAGTATTTAAATGGATGGCACATTGTGACCCCCCCTGGACACAAGGTTCTGTGTGTGTTCCCAACATCCTATGCTGTAAAAGATAAACAGGTGCCTTTTCACTTCCAGCTGGCAGTGGCATTATTAGAATGGGGCAAATAGGGCAGCTGCCCCAGGTGCTGATTTGGCAGGGAAGGGCAGAAAAAAATGGCACCTGTTACAGCTGCACAATCATGCCAGCAGTGGCAGCAATCAAAATTTGCTACTGCCCTGTGTGTATCAGCTGCCCCAGGCACCCGTGTTGTTTCCAGCATCCCAAGAATGAAGCTGTATGCACTAATTTTTTGTTGAGTTTGTTGAATTGAATTTGTTGACTTCATCAGTGGGTGTGGGGAAAGGAAGGAAGTAGGATCTTTACCTACATGCCCTAGACACATTCTCCAAGGTTTCCAAACTAAATATTGAAAAACTTGTGTGATTGATACCAGCTCCTTTATGGTAGACTTTGTCCATAAGGAACAGATGGAGTGAATACCACAGAAAGTCATACTTTTGTTTCTATAAACAACATCAGCAGCATTCATATAATGCTAACTGGTTTATAAAATGTGGGGTTTTCCTGATCAATTTTTTTTTCCTCTTTTGCCTACTGTTGTTCAAAAATAACTTCCTCCACTCACTCTGCCAGCAGCACTTCAACTGTTCGGCCTCCACTGATCTCTCTTCAGTACTGTATTGGTACCAGTTAGAACTGGGTGATATTTTTCAGGCAAACAGTTTATTCACTGAATAATGCAGTTCTGGGTAAGCCAAAACTAGTGAGAAATTTGTGCTAAATTTGGCACATAGTTTTTCATACATTGCAAATACATAGAAACTGTTTATTTAAACTTTTTAACATAAACATTTAATTTTTATTTAGAAAAATAGTTTCAAAATGTGCCTATTATAAAAACAATGAATAAAAAGATCCCTGAAAAAATAAATAAAATGCTTCTAGATGAACAACATAGTTGTCATGCCAAAATTATTTTTCAATTTTTGTTTTGCCAAGAAAAACTAAGAAAACAGTTATTCACACAAATATGGTACCAGTAGCAGGAATGACCTATGTTATTGGCAACTTTATCATTCATTTGGGTAGCCACCTCTTCCAAAGATAGTTCTGTTTAACATTGTCAATGTAGTAACTCTCACAGGCTGGATAATAATGTGTTAAACTGTGCAAAAAAGTATTAAAATGTACACCAAAAAACAATACTCAAGAAACCCCAAAAAACAGTCAGAAGGTTTTTATTAGTATAATACAATACGATTAGATAGATCCAGAAAGCTATTAAGCCCTTCCTAATCCCTATGTTTTTGCAAAAGCAGTAGTCTAGCAATTTTTTTCTTACAGAATACCACACATTGCTTCCTTTATAATGGGCTAATTAAGTAGGCAGGAGGAAACAAAAAAACTTTTCTTCAGCAACCACTGGAAACTAAAACCAACTTTTTATTTACATTTATCCATTTCTTGTTAACATCATATCATATCATAGTGTTTTTTTCAATTTTGATCTCCTAGAAACACAGTGGGTTTATAATTTAAAGGTCTGAAATGGATTAATGATTTAAAGCAGGCAGCATTTCTATAGTTTTCCATCCTGTAATTTGGATTTCTCTGATTATGTGAACAGAAGTCAGAGCCCATGGATATTTCTGTCTAATCCAGCAGAATGAAAACAGAATTCTCCTTTAAAGCAAAAAACAAATCAAAACAAAAAGTGGCAATTAAAAGCTAAAAACTTTCCAAAATAACTAACCACTTCTTTCCAACAATTGCAACGTTAAGACAACACAGAACAAGAATAATTATTACAACTAGTGTGTGGTTGTCATTACTATAACATTTTAATCCCATTTAACTTTTCCTTTTCTCCTAACTTCAAGAAAGGAAAAGAGAGCTTTACAGACCCTTAGGGGATACTAGCTAAGCAGGGGCCGGAGAACAAGAGCCCCATAAGAAGAAATCAAAATTAAAAGGACTATTAGTCTTCATTCTTGGAAAGCATAATTAGATCACCAAGTGTAGTCACAAAGGAAATCTTCTATACAATTTAGTATAGGATATCTCAAACAGTTAAGGACATAAGAACTTAAGAAGTGCCAGAGAGCTGGGCTGGGTCAGACCAATGCTCCATCTAGCCCAGATGTAACATACTCAACCTATTTGGCTGAAGGGCTAGCACCTGATCCCTCTACAGGCCACATCCAGCAGGGCCCCATCCAGCTACACAGATCTGGGAGGGGGGGCAGCCCCAACCTGGCCCTGCTAGGCGGGGCTGATCCAACCCTGAGGGGAAGGACACATGGCCCTGCCCACAAGAGGAATGGAACATGGCCCACCCTCAGCTTGGCCAGGCAGGACAGAGATGGGGGCACCTGGTCTGGTTCCTCACCAGCATCACAGGGGAAAGGGGTGTGGCCCAGCCCCAACCTGGCTGGGCAGAGGGAAAGGGGACATGGCCCTGCATGGAAGGAGAAGGGGACGTGGCCCAGCCTCATGGGGAGAAGGGGGCACAGCTTGACCCCAAGCTGAGCACATGGAAGGAAGGGGGTGTGGCCTGGCTCTGATTTACCCATGTGGTAAGAAGGTCATGGCCCAGTGTGGGGCTTGGGATTTTGGCAGTGGAGGGGGGGGGGGGGCAGTGTTAATTGTTACTGCTTCCCCACTGCCAAATTTCCCATGGAGAGCCCCGCAGGCCAGATTCTAAGCCTCTGCAGACCACATTTGGCCCATGGGCCAGGGGTTGAGCACCCCTGATTCATCCCACTATCTTTGGCAGTGACAGAAGCAGATATTAGGGGAAGAACATTGAACTGGATAGAAGTGTGATCAACCCCCTATCCATTACCTTCCTTGGCATCTACCATTTCTGGTTTAGAGATGCCAGAGGAAGTATCTCCAACTGTTCGATTCTGCTATTAATAGATCTATCATCCACTAATTTGTTTAGACCCTTTTTCAACCTGGCTATGCTGTCTGCTTCCACCACCTCCTGTAGCAATTAATTCCACAAGTTAACTATGAGCTGCATAAAAAAGTACTTTTTCTTGTTATTTTTAAACCTGTCTCCTACTAATTTCAGTGGGTGCCCCATAGTTCTAGTATTCTGGGACTTGGTGAACAGCAAGTTCCCTGTCTACTTGGTCTGCACCCTTCACGATTTTATAGATCTCTATCATATCCCCCCTCATCCTTCTCCTTTCCAAACTAAAGAGTCCTAGTCTTTTCAATCTCTCCTGGTATGTATGGCAACAACTCCATACCCCCGATCATTTTGGTTGCCCTTCTCCATACTTTTTCCAACTCAATTACATCATTTTTGAGATTTATAGACCAGAACTGCACATGGTATTCATGATGTGAGTGCACCATAGATTTGTATTATGACATGATGATGTTCTCTGTTTTGTTTTCTACTCCCTTCTTAATGATGCTCAACATTTTATTGGCTTTTTTGGACGCTGCTGCACATTGAGCTGATGTGTTTAGAAAACTATCTACAGTGACTCCATTGAACAAATTATTTTATATTCACTTTCCTACAAACAATGTACTAGAACACCGTTCTATATACTTAGATGGTCTGTCTGCTCCCTATAGTAATTCCTAAATGCTTAATGAAGATCAGAAAACCATTTTATGGAATTCTTTATTGTAGTTGCTGATAGTGCTCAGTCCTTTCTGCTGTTACTCATAAATAGTCTCTTGCCATACCTGTGGAACTATGAATGTGAACTCCCCAAGAGAAGCACATGAAAAGGATGTCCTGACGCTAACAGCGGAGAGCAAAACTCATTAAAAATTAATGAGTGAAAATACTCTTTTGATTATGATGGTGGATTGGATCAGACATTTATAGAACTACAAGCAACCACCGGTCCTCAGCAGAATGTCCACAGCTGTCAATAGAATGTATCTGCAAAATCAATGATAAAATTGTTAGCTACATTATTTTTAGGGTGAAGCCTTTAAAGAAAAACATTTTAAAATTTCCAATGAAAGTTCAGCACCTAGTTACTTCTGGGGCTGAAGTAGCTCTAATCCTCTGTCTACCTCTTTAGGCACAGCTGGTGGCTTAAAAATGGGACCTAGATCCTTTTACAATTTTTCTCTTATTACTTTATCCTCACAGTCAGCATCATTTACTGGGAAGTTAATCACTTTTAGGACCACTGCTTTTTTTATCCTTTATTTCCTTTCTCCCTCTTTCTTTCTTTCCTCCTCTCCTGCCTATTTTCCCTCCTATTTTCCCTTTTTCTGTATCCTTTCCTGCAACATCCTCTAGCATCCCCCTTGTGGGTTTTATTCCCACTGATTTCCCCAAACTATCTGTTAAAACAATAAGCAATGAGATGAATGATAAGTGTTCCATTTACTGTTTCTCCAAGTTATTGTTTTAGGCTGTCTATGTACTCAGGTAAACAATACCATCATGATTATGCTTGTTTTACATTTGTGAGGTTATTTTTTCAACTAACAGTGTCAGAAACATACTTTACTCAAATGAAAATTGATATTCCACAGAATCTGACTATTTAATACTTTTTGCATGTATAAAGGGACCAGATTCATGGGTCATATGTTTGACAACACTGTACTAGAAATAAGAGCAAGTCGATTGTCAACAGAACACTGGCATTGGCCATACACATAATGATGTTAAATACACCAAAAAAATAATCTTTTTCTTTCTAATTTCTTCATTATAGTGATCCTTGTCTCTAATCCTGCAAATACTTTATGCATGTGCTTCACTACATACAAATGCTTTTGGCTAAGCATATGTGTTTATACAGTCAGAGCGTTTGCTATTATTTATAATAATAGGTGGTACAAAATGTTGAAATGGAAAACCATTTTCAAATTCACATTGTCTTTCTAATGCGAAGATCCAAATGAAATACTATTTTAAATATGGTTTCATGACAGCTGATTTTTAAACATTTTCTGTATTTCACATTGTAAAATATGTCCAAAGCAGCTCTGGTTAAATTTTTTTTAGTTTTTCCTATAAGATTGCACAGTTACTATTAACACAGTAGAGATCTTTCCATGATTTGAAAGCTTTTCCCCAGTTGGTATTTACTAAATGCATAGGGTCAAATGGAACTATATGTATGAATAAAGCAAGAAAGATCTGGCTTCACCTCAACTATAATGAGTCATTAGCTTTAATGAGTATAAAGGCTACGAATATTAGCCTTTCACACTTAACTAAGAGAATGAGTTCTCTCAGAGTTGGTTTATAGCAGAGTTGTCAGACTCGCCACATGCCCTAGGCCAGATCCAGACTGCAGGGCTTGTCACCAGCCAGATCCAACCCAGGGCACAGGATGGCAGTGTTGGGACTGGGGTAGATGATAGTGGGGATGATGGGACCAGAAACAGCAGGAGTGGTAAGACCAGTGCGGATAACAGTAGGGATGATGGTGATGGGACCAGCAGCAGCTGCAGTGGGGATAAAAGCAGGACTGGCCATGGTGGGGAAGTGGTAGTGGGCCAAATGATCCCAGGGTGAGCAGGGCTGTATCAGCATAGCCCTTGTTCACCCACTTGCTGCCACATAGCCACATCTGCCAGGAACTGGGGTCCTGCATTCTGCAGCAACCCTCTGGTCCCCAGCTTCCAGTAGCCCACTGATTGACCAGCAGGCTGGATGAAACATCTTCACAGGCCAAATCTGTCCCACAGGCCATATGGTTGACAATCCTGTTTTACACTAACATGGTAATATTCAGGTAGATCAACTCTGATGATTAAGTGGCTGCCTGTACTTTAACTACATCTTATACTGATACAATTGTAACTAAAGAGATCAAGAATCTAAAAGAAATTATTAATTCAATAACTGAGTATTAGTTCTTATATTATAATTAATTATTAGTTATTAGATTATTAGTTAAAGGACTCTACTACGAGTCCTGACTGCCTTTTCCTTTAGACCAATATGGTTACAACCTGGATACCCAATTCAATAACTGATATTTATAGATTAGTCCTGGAGGTGGTATCAACTGACACATGCAATTTGATTAAAAGAAATTTAAGAACATAATAGCAGCAGGAACACAACTGAAAAAAATCCATTGTCTGAACTGTAAATGAAATAAAATTGGGGAAACATATCTAATTCAGATCTGATATAAACAACCACAAACTTGTTAAAGGCAAAAGACTTGCTGTCTTGAATCAGGTCAGCATTCTTTAAATCTAAAAGAATTTGTCCAGTTCTGGCAGGATCAATTCAGTCATAAAGATTTGTCATAGAGACTTTAAATTTCTAGAGTTCTAAGACTGACCTCAGTTCTCATCTTCATCTCTTGCAGCTATGCTCTTTTAAGAATTAAGCTAGAGAAGTAACATTAACAACTATGTATATACTCCCATTTTATCTTTTTTAAGCTACAGAATCCAACTTCTAGTAGCTTTGTTTGATGCTGCCATTGTGCACAGTATAAGAATGACTAAATCCATTCTCTGTCAAATGAGCACATAAGACTACAGGCAGTCCTCGACTTACAACGTTTCAAGTTACAATGTTTCACACTTACATTTCTAAATTAACACCGTTTCAACTTTCTGACATCAGTTTCGACTTTACAATGCTTGATCTGATGTGACACCATGACAGCAAACAATTCGCTGTGTCACCCATCTCCCTGCAGAATATCTGTCCAAACTTCCTTGGACACTTTCTTAAAGACAAGACTCCAAAAAACCTGCAGCCAAGACTCCTGAAAAGACTCCATCCAAGAACCCTTCAAAAAGTCCAGACCAAGAGCCCTTCAAAAAGTCCAGCAAAGTCACCTCAAAGAAGTGCTTCCAAATCAATATGATTGCTATTTACAACATAAATACATTTATATAGCTATATTACTCATCTATAATTGACTGAGTACAAAATTCTGGGTTATTTTTGGTGAAAACAGGGTATCAGGCCTTGGTTTAGGAACCAATCCCCCATTTATAATATTGTTTCTTATGGGAAAAAATCGGTTCCGAGTTACATTTCGACTTAAGATGTCATTTTCAGAAACCAATTGTGTCATCAGTCCAAGGACTGCCTGTATAAATATTGTGTGGTTTAGCAAATATGGGTTAAGGAAAGCAAGAGGAATTGTATCACACAAGTTTTCTCTTAAGGAATCTTACCTAAACAAGGGAAAACTGAAACTGAGTTTGAGGCTATAATTTCTTGAGGTCTACAAAACTAGCCTGGAAAACCCTGGCTGATCCACAATGGTGAATGCAGAGTAGGGTTTAGAAAGGACAGGTAACACAATATAGGTGAGCCCTTTTAGAAATTTCAGTCTGGCCATAAGTGCACCATGGACAGACCCCCATGTTCACATAGAGTGAGTCTACAGTAGATCAGGGCCAGCATTTATGCTAGGTATCAAGGAACTACTAAAACTAAAATAAAGAAAATTAGTATTTTTTTAATTGTGTGATTACAGCCAAGAATTCTAAATTAAAAAGTTTGTGCTTTGTTGTCTAGTTTCTTCGGTTTATCCATTTGGTAGCAGTCATCAGTAAAATCTTGGGAGCAGAGCAAGGAGGTCTGAAAAAAGCTGCAGAGGATCAATAACCTTCACAGCATTTTTCTAGAGAGTAAAATATATTGACCGCTAAATGCAGAGGTGAATGAAATGTCAGTGGTGAGTTTTAAACTATATTTTTGATCTATAAGTGAAGACCTCCTTATATTACAATAGAAGTATAAACTTGAGTCCAATGATAACAGCATGAGTGGCACCAACGTAATAAGAAATGGAAATTCATTGCCTAGGAATTATTTACAAAGTTCAGTACTTTGTGTCTTAGTTTCCACAGCTCTGCAGTCCTCAAAAAAAAATTAGGTCAAGCTTGCTAGCAGTACTCAGTTAGACATTGATCCTTTAATGTACTAGTGCTCTTTACCTTTACTGGTTTCATTTTGGCAAAATTACAAGCAAGAGTGAGAGACAGGAAAAGAATACATGAGATGAAATATTCAGCAACATTTCTAATCTGCTTGGAACTTTAATGTTATTTCTTCTTTCCTCCCTATGTGATAAACATGCATCCCTATGGATCATATAATTTTGTCATGAAATAAACAGATGCGTTTTCAATATTGAGTTGTATAGAATATCTAGTCATTAGATATGATGTAAGCAAGCCAAAGATCAGTCTGAGATTATCTGGGTACGAGGCTTGATCTCAGCTCTGTGACCAGAAATGAAGAAAATCCATAGAAAATATTAATTAGTCTATAAGGGTATTCTGCCATTACTTCATGGCAGTCTCAGTGGTACTATACAAAGTACATCAGCTTTCTTACTTTTTTAACCACATAGTTTTCTATAAAAGTTCATCTCTTCTTCACTCATCAATAGTTAGCCTAGTTACTATGGTGACAGACAGATTACAAATGCATAGATAAATTCTTGGGATGTTTTGATATATAGAGTACAGACAAAAATTTACACAGCTCTGAGGTACTGCATGTGCAAATGTGTGCACATGCCAAAAAAAAAAAAAAATCAGGCAGATTTTCAAAAACACAAAAGTCCTAAGGTATGCAACTCCTGTTGCCTTTTGGAATGAGTTAGTCACTTCTCTCTCCTCTTCACCTTTGAAAATCATCCCCTGAGAGTTGTGGATAGGTGCTTTATAAACTGACATTGAATCAATAATGAAGTTTTCAGGGAAAGGCTAAGAACAATGCTAAACATATTCCAGCTACATATATATCAGGCCCCTGTTCTTTAGTAAGTTCCCCTGCTCTTGTAGACTGACTATCCTTAGTTTACCCATTTCCCAAAAAACATAACCTGCCACTTCCACAATGCTTTAAATTAAAATTGTTTAGTTCTCTTATTTACTTGATTCATTAGCTAGTCCCATTAATGGGAAAATGAATATATATATAAAATAACTGCATTATCTACTGACGCATACTAACAGAGTTAATTTCATCCAACACCCCACATATTTTCTTCTCTTCTCAAACCTCACCCACACTTGCATATTGATTGCCCACATCACCCCTTCCCCTGGAGCTGCTAATTAACTTCCCTGTTTTTAAGACATTAGCTTAATGGCTCATATCCTGTCAAAAACCATCACAGAAACCAAGATGAAATTAAGACAGGAATAAAATGTGAACATTACATTATGGAACCCTGCCAGAATGCCCTTTTCATATGGTGATGAATTTAGAGGCTATGCTAGTTGCATTTTTTTATCTTATTTTATTATCACTCATGGGCTTGAGATAATCCAATATTGCAGGACTTATACACTGCAAATACCTATGCTGAACTGTTGAATTAATTGAAAACCTGTATATTTAAAAAAAAATGACTTATCCAAATTTAAATTCCAATATGCAGCTTGGTGCTCTTGGAAATACTATAAATAGGAAATCAAAAGTATTTTTTTCAGATGATGCTATTAACTTTGTATTATAAGAAGCATTTAATTAAAGGTGCTTTTTTTCTACATGCAGAGTGATGATGAGTTAGCTTTCACTATATGCCTGATACTCAACTATTCCTTCCAGGCCTTTTAGATTGTAATATTAACTGCAGTAATTAAAAGCCAAGAATGACCACAAAAAGGGCCTTTGGATAAAATGTTTGCTGATTTTTTTTAAGAGATGTGTAAATTCACATTCAAGCCTTAATTTATAGTTGGATGGTTCAACACAAAAAGTCATGTATTAAGTGAGGGCCAATATCATATTAATCACCTCTCACTGATGAAGGTGATATTTGCTAATTTAACTCCCCTCTTAGAGTGGTTTTGCAGCACATAGCCAGAGTTAAGTGCCCCCCACAGGAATGGAATTGGCCTAGTGCTTCCTATGTTGTTTTTGGAATTCAACAAAAGGAGTCAGTAATTCAGTTAAAATGCCTTTATTAAATCCAAAGGCCAATAGCAGTTGCACAGTTACTTTAAAAGAGCACTCTAAAATACTATAACAAAGTACTAACTATATAGGCAGTCCTTGACTTACGTTTCTAAATTGACACCCTTTTTCAACTTTCTGATGTCAGTTTTGGCTTTACAATGCTTGATCCAATGTGATGCGACGCCAGTGAACAAGTTCACTGCATCGCCCATCTCCCTGGAGAACATCTGTCCAAACTTCCTTGGACACTTTCTTTAAGAAAGCAGACATCAGAAATACCTGCAGCCAAGACTCTTGAGAAGACTCCAGCCAAGAACCCTTCAAAAAGTGCAACCAAGAGCCCTTCAAAAAGTCCAGCAGTCACCTCAAAGAAGTCCTTCCAAATCAATATGATTGCTATTTACAATATAAATACATGAATGTAGCTATATTACTTGTCTATAATAGACTGAGTACAACATTCTGGGTTATTTTTGGTGAAAATAGGATACCAGGCCTTGATTCAGGAACCAATCCCCTATTGTTTCCTATGGGAAAATCGGTTCCAAGTTACGTTTCGACTTAAGACGCAGTTTTCAGGAACCAATTGTGTTGTAAGTCCAAGGATTGCCTGTACATTAGATGTTACAATACTTACTAATGACTGAACATGTATTACAAGCATTGGATCAGAATACTTGCAACTAGATCAGCAAAGGAGAATTTAGATGTTCCATGCTGGCTGGCTCCAGCAGATCAACTCACACTAGCAACAAATCCCTAGCAAAGAGAACTAGAAAAGAGAAATCCTTTTATATCCCCCTTGATCTCTCAGTCATTACATTATAGTCTCCTGAGTTCAGACATAGCTGGAAACTTCACACATACTTATATTGCCCTTCCCACAAAACAATAAAATGTCCTTTGCCCATTCTTGATGAGATTTTCTCTGGACTTCCTTAATGTCTGATACATAATTCTGGCAACATTTATCCTGTGTTTCCTCCTAAATTAGCATACCTATAGCCCTTCACACTCCTTTCTAAAGACATTAGCCGTTCCACAGTTCCAAGGGATTGACAGCCAGTCTGACCTTCTGTCTCTCTCGCCTAGATTCCTACGATTGTTATGCTTGTACCTGATAAAACATGCCATCACCTATTGCATTACATTTTTTCATGTAACACACACAATAATTATATTTAAATTATTCAATTATAATTATATTTATATTATTTAAATACAATTATCTAACTGGCCATTTACATATACAAATCCTAATTTAAAAGTGTATCTATAATAATCATAGCCAAAATTCTTCACGGAGCACTCTGGGCTCCCTGGATTTTTAAAAATCAGGCTCAAAATATATCCAAGAAGATGATTTGAATATTAGTCAAGCTGCCAAGCTCAGCAACAGAAGTTGGTTGTATAAATACATTTAGAAGAGAGCCAGACACATATCAAGAGAGAAAGAGAATATAGTAGCTGACTTAGCCACTCTGTAGAGCAAAACTGATATGATGTAGAGTGGGCTGATTGTCATTTCCTGGGTTTATAAAAGCAGTCTTTGAAGGGCCATATGGTCTTCACCTGGTTCCTTAATGTTCTTGAAAATACAGTACATCCTTATAAAACTTGTTGGACAGATGGAGACAAAAATAAATTGCTGAATAAACTCTCTCAGATCTCAAGTATTGATACTGACTGTATTTAGCTAACTGGATTTCAGGAGGGTTTTTTGGATTTAATACAGGTGCACTGATAAAGACTTTTTTGGCCGATACCAATGGCCAATTTTGGCTGATACTCTGGAGATCTTTGAAACGAGTCTGTACACAGACCTTGCTGGAGTTATTTGACCCAGAGGTGACCCAAGCAGGGTGCAGGGCCTGGGGCAAATCAGCCTGTGCGTGGCTGGACATGCTGGATTTGGCGACGAATTTGGAGGCAGGTGGGGAGAAGCCGAGTGGTCAGATGGGAAGCCAGTGGCAGTGTGGAATCACCATGGAAGCTTTGCCTGGCTCTGCGGGGCCCCCCAAAGCACTGGACCTGGGGTGGTTGCCCTGATTAGTGCCCCCCCTCCCCCCAGGGATGACCCTGACTTGACCTCAGCAGTTTTTGCTGCCCAGAGCAGAGGAGCTGGACCCGACAATCTCACAAGGTCCCTTCCAGCCCTAAACTTCTGTGAATCTGTGATCATTAACGCACCATATTGGCTGATACCGATCTGAAAGCTGATATGCAGCCTGGTAGCTTGGAGAGCAGCGTCCGGCCAGTAAGTCTATGGGGAGGAAGGGGCATGGGGAGCCAGATCGAGCCCACCACAGTGAGGAAGGGAGTGGGGCTGGGGCTGCCCAGAGCAGGTGCTGCCCAGCCGGGGCAGAGGGAGGCACAGGAAGGAGTTGCAAGTGGCTTGTCAAGGGGGGCAGGGTTGATGGGGGGGTGGCTCCCTGCCACTGCACGCACCTCTGGGAGAGGCATGGGGGGCATTCAGAGTGAGGGCAGGCTGCCTGGCTGTGGGCTCAGTGCCAGAGACTGTGCTGGTCTCTTCCTAGCAGGGGGGGCTGCACTCGGGACAGACAGGTGGGGGTGGGGAGGGCAGCAGTGGCCCTGGGAGAGGTGGCTATGGAGTGGACTACAACCACCCCAAAATTCACCACAGCCTCCCCGCCCCCAGTGCTGCCGCTGCCCACCCCACCCCTGCCTGCCTGCCCCAAGTGCAGCCCCAGCCCAGCCTCCCCTCCAGGGAGAGGCCGGTGCAGTCCCTGGCCCAAGCCCACAGCCCACCCTCACCCCGTGCACAAATCCGGGGGGCACATGTCCCCCATGCCTTGCCTGGGGATGCATACAGTGGTGGGGAGCTGCCCCCCCTTCCCACCCTCCATACCCTCCTTGATAAGCTACCCATGGCTCTATTCTGTGCCTGCCCTGCCCTAGCCGGGCAGCATCTACCCCTGCCCCCTCTTACTGTGGGGAGCCTTGATTTGCCCTCTGTCTCTTCTCTCCCCCACACCCCTTCCCCCTCACAGACTTACCAGCCAGATGCTGCTCTCCAAGCTGCTGAGCTTTATTCCTGACTGCATGCATGCTGCGGCTGCACGCATGCACACGGCATTTATTGGTGACATTATCGGCTACACCAGCCAAAAAAAGCTGATTGCCAATTATGTAAATTTTCCTTTTATTGGTGCCAATCCAATGTGGACTGATATATTGGTGCACCTGAAGAATTTAATATTAAGGTTTCTACATAAACTTCTGTTTTGTCATGGAAAAGGTGACAACACTGCCTTTCTCTTGAAAACTTGGTTTCTGGAATTCACCTGTCAAGAACAAGTTCTTAGGTCTTTAAGCTCTCAGAATCTGGTATAGAATAAATCTCTCATCTTCTGAATTGTGATTTACAAAATTGGACCATAAATAAAATGACACATTCTTTGAAGTTAGTGGTCAAATATAACAGTATCTAAAATAAGAGCCTTTCATCCGAGGATCACCAGACCCATTTTCAAATATTACTTAAATTAGCTCCACCATGTCTGTGGGAGGTATTTTGTCTATTTACACATTGGGAGGCAAAGAAATTAAAAAACTTACAAAAGGCCCCATTGTAGGCCTTTGGCAGAACCATGGGTACATTCCTGGTTTCCTGACTCCAGGCTTTCTCCTTTTAAGTACAAGCCTGATCTCCTTAACTTCTAGTTTAGTTTTTCAGTAGATTAAAATAATTTATTTCACTGTGATTCTGTCTCTAATTACTTAGCAGGGCAGAGATGGCCAATCTGTGGCATGTGTGCTACAAGTGGCGTGGGCAGTCTCTGTGTGTGGCACGTGGCAGATCAGAAAGAGGACAAGCAGCAAAGCAGATAGGGCAGGAGGCAGAGAGAAGAGCAGCAGATTGGGTAGGGAACATAGTGCAGGTAACAGAAAGCAGAGCAACAGATTGGACAGGAAAAGGAGATGGGTAGTGGTACTCAGGAGGGTAAAAAGCTAATTTGTGGCAGGCCAAAAAGATTGGTCCCCTCTGTAGTAGGATATCATGGACTTGGTTTATAAAACAAGAAAGCAGGACTGGAAGGGACCTCCTGAGCCACTGAGTGCTGTTCCCTGTGTTTGCAGGCAAACATTTTTTCAAAAGGATACACATGATCATCTACTCACCACAGCCATAAAGCACCCTAGGAAGCCCTCCTGCCATATGCCACAGGCAAAGAGTGGTTGGGACAAGGACTCAATGGCCTGCCACTGCCATGACAGAGACTTTGCTTGGCTGAAATATGTTAAGATGATGCTAGAAAGAGGACCATACCCCATGCTACAGAGGAAAACAAAACTCCTACCATTATTGCCAGTCTGACCTGGGAGAAAAATTCCTTCCTGACCCAAAATCTGTCAGTTGGCTTGATCCTGAATGCATGAAAGAGACCCTCCAGCCAGGTACCTAGGAGGTTTCTAAACTTTCTAGACTAGAGTACCAGTGCACCACTGCCTCCTCTAGCTGTGGTCAATGTCCATTGCTTCAGACAAAGACTAAAACTCAAGACAAACAAACAAACTCCCTGGAAGTCAAACAATGCATTAATGAGGTAAAAGAAAAAAAAATCCAGCCTTTACAGGTGATCAAAAGCACTGAAGAATGGGATTACCAGACACTTACCACACAAAGATTTTTTTATAGGGATTCTTGAATGTATGCATCACAAACTCTGATTCTTCAAAAATATCTCCATACTATCACTTCCATTAACTTGTCAAGTCCATCTTGAAATGATTCAGGTTCCTTTCCCACACTATCTGGAAAGCCATTCCAAAACTTAATTCCTTTGATCATTAGAAAACTTCTTCCCATTTTCAGTCTAAATTTGTTTGTGACCCGTTTGTGTTCTTTTGATCTTCTGCCAGTATTTTTTCTCTCTCCCTAATATTCACCCCATGAATATGTTTATAGTCCTATCCCCCTGTCAACCTTCGTTTTATTAGCTAAACAAGCCAAGCTCTTTTAATCTAATAATATAGATCCTCCTTTCCCCTAACCATTCTTTGTAGCTGTTTTAGTATAATTTAATCTCTTTTAGACATAGGTAGCTTAAGCTGCCTGTAATAATGCCATGTACAATAGTAGTAATAATTCTCAGTCTCTTAAAAATAGACTGCATAACATACCTACAACTGCATTAGCCTTTTTTATAACTGCATCACACTGATGGCTTGTGGTCTTCCTATGATCTGCAAATACACCCTTGTCCCTCTCTTCCTCCATTTCCTCGAGTCTATGAGCATATCTAAAAAAATGGACTGGTAAATGTATGTTTTCAGAGTTTAGTCCTACAAATACCCTTGACTGGCTAAAATTCAAGCTTATAGGCACTCAAGTTATAGTGGAATTCAAACTAGCAAATGTAACTAGAAAGTAATTTATTTTTTAATTCTGTTATCACATCTGTAGCCTTACTCATTTGTACACACAGGTGCTTAAATATTAATTTATGAAGGTTTTGGTATCCAATATATGAAACATTAATAAAATTAACTTTTCAACAGGCAAATGTTGGCTTCTAAATGAATTCTGGAAAAAAACGGGACATTGATTTTAGATAATATGAGTTTGGGCAAATGAAGTTTATATTTATAGTACAACAAAGAAAAAGAAGGAACAGAGAATGACCAAACACAAGCCTCTTCTACCAAAAAAATTAGCATCATTTTCTATTCATAGCTAATGGGATAACATGAGTCCCAAGCAGCTGATCACAAGACAAATTTCAATCTTTCTACCCTACTGCACCTTTACTTTGTAACCTTAAGGACTATCAAAGGTAATTCAGCAAGATAATGCAGATATGGGCTTCAAACCCCATTTTAGATCTCTGTGAACGACTGACAGTGGGTAATTTTTACCAGAATCCTTTAAAGACAGATTCTGAGCATTACTCAGGCTGGGATTAACCAACATTAGCACTCATTTTCTTTCCTGTTCTTTCCTTCTTCTGGAGATGATTTTAAAGCAAGCCTAACTTAGATAAAATCAGAAAACTACCTTGAGAAGAAAATCTGGTCAAAAGAGAAGGATTTTACCATCAAGGATGCTAAAAACAGATCATCTACACTCCCATGCAAATCATCTTTCTAGCAGATGTGACAACTATCATGAATCAATTTAGAAGACCAGTGAAGGAAATGGAATAGAAGACAAAGGTATAAAAGGCTTAGGGCTTTTATTTCTCTAAGTGTCCACTGAGACTGAGTTTATGTTTAGATACAGTAAGCAGCTTTTAAGTAAAAAGTTTTAAAAAGGCTGTGGGGGAATGAGAATATGGAGCCAAATAAACTCTCCTATAACAATGACAACATTTGTCAAGATACAGTTTGGTAGAATTCCTGTGCAGAAAAGTAAAAATGATTGCATTTCTGGTGGTATTTAGCATTGTCTGTACCAGACTGCTCCCAAGTCTGGAAAGCATTCTCAGGTCAGCTTGATTGGTATCTTTTTCAAAATGGGGATTATATGAAATGTAAATTCTGTAGGGAATTTTGGTATGATTAGAGGAGTAAAAATGGTTATAGCAGGGGTTCTGGTAACTGAGCTTTCAGGTAGCTTTCTTTCCAAAAAGAAAAATATTTTACCTTATCAAAGTGACTAAAATTAGCATTCTTTGATTCCAAGACTCAGGAAAATGTGGGCATATGGTATAAAAAGGCTTGACCTGGAGATCCCAGAGGTAGGAAGACTAGCAATTTTTTAATACCCAGCAGCTGCTTACTGTGCTAGACCTAAAGCAGATGCAAAGATTCTCCCATCTGAAAAGCAACTTGACATTCTGGAATTTGGAGGTGATATCTGCTCCCAGCATCTGTGTCATAGATGTCCTCTTGAGACAGTATTGTGAATAGTTTCTCTAAAAGAAGCCTTTATGGAGCGATATGCTTAATCATACAGCAATATGGCAATTATTATTAGACATATTTGTAATGCACCAATCCCCACAGTATCTCGGCTTTGTGACGATTTAAAAAATGACACACAAGAGATTTGTTTTTGTTTAAATAGGGTCTGAAAGGATCTTTTAAAAACAGCTTTTGTGTTTTTCCTGGCAATAACCAGAGCTGTTACATTAAAAATAAACCAAAGCTTGTCTAACTGGCAAGAGTCTCTAGCCCTGCCTATCCTAGGCAATTTTACAAAAAAATTCCCATCAGTGCTACCACTGGAGGGAGCATTAATGAGATTGCTAGGGCAGGCAAGGCTTCAGTGGCTTCTGGCAGCTATTCCATTAAATTATTAGAAGTGAAGGTGCCTGGTAAAGGCATTCAGATATGTAGGCCACGGTCAGCAGTATGAAACCCTAACACAAAGATGGATAGATCAATTCAGCACAGCTTTAAAAACTTACTTCAATATGTGCTTTATTCCCACTAACTTCAGAGGGGGTCTAAGTGTTGAACTGGGGCCACCCAGCCCTACCCTCTGCTCAAGGTTCACATCATTCAGTAGCTTCCTATCCCCTTAGACTGCATTTTTCTGCCCCTTATGTATTTTTGTTAAGTATACTGCTACTTTTTTTTTTACTGTGTTTTGCAGCTTAGAAACTTCTTGCTTCAACATTATGAGCTGTCATAATCTACTTGTTTCCTAAAAAAGCAGATAAAATATCATAATAAGGAAATGATAGGACACTTTCAAAACACTGAGAGAGTGAAATTTAAAACCATTCCTTGAACCATTCAATAAAATCGTGCATTATAATTTATAAACCTGTAACCCTGAGCTTTACAAAACATAAAAGCAAGGCTGTTCATTAAAATGGTTCTATATATGAGTAATCAATACACTATATATTATTGCCATCATAAGAGACCATGTTTCAGACCAGTATTCTTTTGACCATTCCATTTCACTGAAGCCCAGGAGTGCAAGCTGTCTAAATACAGGCCATGGACTGATACACTGAGGGAGAAAATGCATGCGTGATGGTGCAGGTACTAATCACTGTAGCCCTTGAAGCATGGGACCCATGCAACACAAACATCCTACAAGCCTGAAAAGTACAGTCAAAACTGATGAGGATTCTTGTAGTATCTGATACCATCTGATGGTTGAAAGACATCTATGCTGAGCACATCACAGGCCATTGCTAACATGAAGAGAACTGCCCGAGACTACCAGCTAGAATTAAGATCAAGGGGACAGATTGGATCCTTCCCACACACCATCACTCAACAAAGACTTTTTATACCTTGGAGTATTCCCCACCCCAGCAATTGTCCATTGCGTACGCTAAACTGCTGTCTAAGAATGTTTTGCCACCTTACAATTGTACCAATGCCATGCATGGGATCTTGTTCTCTCATCTCTACATACTATCACATGGCAACATTTTCACCCCTTTTACCCTGGGATAATGTAGGCTGCATGACCAACTGCACCTTCTGGACTGCATCAGTTTATACAGACTGTGTTTCATACAGCTGCCACACACAGGATCCTACATACAAATAACTATAATTTTTAACATTCACTAATAAAGTTTTAAATTTGTTTTACACAAATGGCTAAGAGCTCTAGTCTTGGACCAGGACCCTATTATGCTAGGTGCTATTCAACAGAGAACAAAAAGATGGTCTCTGCCTCAAAGTTCTTACCTACTGTAAAATAACTTAGTGATATGTTTTAAAGAACAAGAGCTCCCTGCAGAATTTTATAGACATACCCTGTCAAACCACCCAGTCTTCCTGAGATTCCAGTGTTATCATGTCATGACCCTTCTTATTTTGTGCATGAATGTTTGTAATGCAGTGGTTCTCTCAACCTTTTTAGTCTCAAGGCATCACCAACAGACTCAAGGCATCCCTCATGACACTTGATGTGACCATCAGAAAATGTTAGCTCTTAGTTTTCACTCATTTCTGACTCCAGAAAAATACTAAAACACAGGCATCAAAGATTCAGTCTGCATGCTGGATGCTGCCCATGGAGCCCCATCATTTGGCCCTTAGTGCTGTCCATGGGTGTAGAGCTGACCCATATGCTGCACGTGGTGGGTGCTGGCCTGGCCCTGTACGCTGGGCCTGGACACAGAATCAGAGCCAGAGAA